>NW_023505539.1:0-159000 GCF_004664715.2 Peromyscus leucopus | reverse complement strand
CGTATGCGTGCATGGATCCGAGCGCCGCGCTGCACCGGCGGCCCGCGGGCGGCGGCCTGGGTGCGGTCTCCCCGGCGCTGTCGGGCGGCCAGGCCCGCCGGAGGAAGCAGCCCCCGAGGCCGGCCGACTTCAAGCTGCAGGTCATTCATCATCGGCTCCCGCGGCGTGGGCAAGACCAGCCTGATGGAGCGCTTCACCGACGACACGTTCTGCGAGGCCTGCAAGTCCACCGTGGGTACGCCGGGCTTGGGGCGGGTGGGCCTGCGGGGAGGTCGGGGCCCGGTGGAAGCTCTGACCACCACCTCCCCTCCCGGGGACAGGCTGTTATCCGTGGCCATTCTACGGGTGTCCCCGGTACTCCCGCCGTGGGAACGTCTGACATGCGAGCCGCGCACAGGCCGGGTCCCCGTGGAAGCTCTGACCCCCCCCTCCCGGGGCCAGGCCGAGTTTTCCGTGGCCTTTCCGCGGGTGTCCGACCCCAGAGCAGGGACATTCCCCCGGATCCTTCTCGGGTCATGAGTTCAGGGTGATACATCCGCGGAAACTCCCGGTCCGTTACACCAGCTCACCCAGGAAAACGGCTTTGTGAGGTGTTTTGAAAAGTAAAGCCTGGGGTTGGGGGGGGGACCACCCACAGGTGCAGCTCCCCGAGATCACCATCCTAAGCGGGATCGAACCTCTTAGCATTCCGCTAGAGAAAGAACTACAGCTTGCTTTCTCATTTCCCATCCGTTTTCATGGTTTACTGGAACGAAGTTGAAAAAATGTTCGCACTAAAGCTGCACTCCAGTTTCTTGTTTTGTGTAGAAATGTAGGGCAGAGGGATTTCGGCTGTGTTTATCCTTGACCTCAAATAACCGGGTGACAGGCAAAGTGAGAACCATTCCTCCAGTACCCACCCGAGGTCGGTGAAATGTAACGCTGCTGCTTACCTTACACGGGATCTGGATTTGAAACTGCAAGGGAATGTTTTTTGATGTCGTTGGACTGACAGGACCTGACATTGAGATTTGTCAGGGGTAGGGGAACCAGTAGTGCCCATGGAAAATTCCCAGATTTGGGGTGACGCTATAGAATAGGCTGCCCAGATTTGAGGTGAGTCTACAATAAACAAGCAGTAGGGACTGGACAGGGAGTCAAGAAATGTTTGGCGCATGCCTTGAATCCCAACATTTGGGAGAGACAGGTAGATCTCTGTTAAGTTCGAGGCCAGCCTGGTCTACACCTTGAGTTCCAGGACAGCCAGGGCTATGTAGAGAGATCCTATCTCAAACAAGCAAAATCTCAGCTTGGAGATCTGAAATACTAAATACATATACACATATTTACAGTTGTAACCATTGATGGCTTCCACTTTTGAGATTCTATAGAGAATTTTAGGGACTCTCTTCAGAGAGATCATGAGATCATAATTGGTAAGTTATCAGGTAGCAAACAAAAGTATGGCAGTTTTTAAGTACTTGCTGGGAAATTAAACCTCCAATTTTCACATTGACTTTTTTAATTTCCTTTTTGCGTATGCCCCTTAATGCTTTTTTCCCCTTCTTCCTTTTTTTTTTTTTTTTAATATTTATGTTTCTTCCACCTTTTTTTTTAAAATGTTTGTCTTGGGATGCGATATTGAAATCCAGTAACAATTATACCTGTTGCAAATATCCAATCGTGGATCATGAGAGTATGTAGGGAGTTATTAGCCAGGAAATGAGGCTTATGTTATTGTGTTAGTATCTGACTTAAGTGCAGTAGGTTTGAAGGCAGTTGAGGATTATCAGTCTTTTATGACCCTGTACTTACATATGTAAAAATGAAGGGTATGATTGTGTTTAATTCAGAAGGAAAAATCAGTGCAGATACTAACACTATGAAGGCATGAGGTGAGCAAGGGGATGGGTAAAGGTGTCCTCCAGAGCAGAACTCCCACACACAAAAGTTTCATGGGGACATAGCATTATGGAGACCTTGGCTGGCATATAGTTCTGAGAAGGGTGGACCTGGCCATGAGCTTTCCCAGCATTGGCAGAGTGAAACCAGCCTGGGGCAGCCTGGGATTACATAGACTATCTGGGAATGAGCAGGGGAAGTGGCCCCCTTACACACATAATTATGTGGAAGTGTGTCTCCCCATACTGAGTGGTTTAAAGGTGGTTGGGTTTTTTTCTTTTGTTTTTTGTCGGGGAGAGGTTTGTTTGGTTGGTTGGTTGGTTGGTTTTTTTTGAGACAGGGTTTCTCTGTAGTTTTGGTGCCTGTCCTGGGTCTTGCTCTGTAGACCAGGCTGGCCTAGAACTCATAGAGATATGTCTGGCTCTGCCTCCCTAGTGCTGGGACTAAAGGTGTGCACCAACACCGCCTGGCTGTGGTTTTGTTTGTTTGTTTTCTTGAATGTTTTTGTCTACTCCATATGCAGGCTATAGTAGTTAATTTCAGTAAATATTTTTTTGTTGTGGGGAGTTCAGAGAAAGATGGTAACCATGGCTTAATCATAGCCTGAAGACACTAAATGCTAACAGATTCCTCTTTAGCTCGCGCCTCGGAGTCCAGCTGCCCTCCTAGTGAGTGGGTCATTTGTTGAGCACCTGCTCTGTGCTGTTGGCTGTCTCGCTGCCTGTGGGGTAAAGTGGAAAGCCGGGATCGGTGTGCAAGAGGTGCCAAGTTCACGGGGAGCCAAATGGCAGTGGAGAGTACTTAGCTTAGAAGCACCTCCTGGCTGGGGCCAAGAGTTGCTTAGAGCATTTCTTCCCATTGAACTGTGGGCAGGCGAAGTTCATTCCTTAAGTTCCTTTAGAGAATGCTGTTTACCTATGACTCTGGCTGTGCTGTGGCCTTGTAGCTACTGTCTGAGCAGAAACTCATGGGATCCCTTCTGTGGCCTGTGTTTCTGGTTTCTTCTCATCCCGGTACAAAGAGCCCCACATGGAGGATGAGTGTCTGCCCTGATGTTGTTTTTCTTACTGAGTCAGGGCTTGTAGATGTTGGCTGCTTCTGGAAGAGACCGCGCTTCTGGAAGAGAACTCTCAAATACCTGGCAGTCTCTGAGCATGTGGACACAGAGATGGGTTTCAGAAGCAAGGATGGCACCTGTAATTCAGAGGCGAAGAGAGACTTCTGAAATACGCCCTGTCGGCGTATCCGACACCTGTGGACTTTGTGTAACAGGAAACAGTGGAAACCATCCTTAGGGGTCTGAGGTGGTAGAGCAATGTAAAATTTGTAGTGGTGGGGTTTATTGTTTTTATGTTCATTAATTATCAGAGCAGCCTAGGTTTTAAACATGTAGAATTCACAATGTATGAAAAGCTACAGATATTTAAATTATTAATGGAAATTATCATGTTGAATGTGATGTTCCAAGTAGAATCGTATCTGTGGAATTGAATTGCTCTGATACAGCAGGAATAATGAGACTGAGTCTTTTCAAAGGAGAGGAACAGCATCTGTGACATTAGAGAGATGGAAAAAGAAAGAAGTTTGCTGTAGACGCTGGCACCCGTCTGAGCTGAGGCTGGGCCAGTTTTCTAGTTCCTTCTTCGCCTAGACAGTATCTCTGACATACCTGAACCGTTTTCTTCCATGGACACCTGTACTGTAAACATACTTTACGTGCACTGCTGGGAATCCCTAGGTACGAGTGGGATCCTGTGATTACTTTCTGGGTGGAAGACAGAGAAGCAGTACTGAGTTCCTGATCCGCCTTCTTTGTGCTAGATCCCCTTAATTTAGCATAAATAAACTTTTAAAGTATAGTTCAAGAAAATCCATTAGGATATGTTTGTGGGGCGGGGGCAGGGGCAGGAGGGTACACTGGAAAGATGGCTCAATGGTTAAGAGTGTCGCTGCCTTATAGAGGACCAGAGTTTGGTTCCCAGTACCCGCATCAAGCAGTTGTGAACTCCAGCACCAGGGATCAGATACCCTCTTCTAAAATACTGCATTAAATGACCTTCCGTCTATATTTATAAAATATGAAGCACAAATGTTGTGTTTAGACTTCAGTCCAGCCTGTCATCTCATTATGTATATGAAAAGTATCCTTAAACTTTCAGAACATGGCAATAAATTGATGTAAAGCTGTCTAAACCAGAATTCTATTATTCCTGAGCAGTAAAATTCCCCTTAAAAATGGTAGCGACCCATCATAGGGTCATCAGTTCTTTTATTTTGCCAAGTAAAGATGTTTTAAAAAGCCACCATCATCAGTTCCAAAAGAGAGAGAGATTTAAAATGAAGATGGGAAAAATTAGGAGCGATCAGGTAGCAGATTTAAAACTCTTTAAATTTGGTCAGGTAGCAGATTTAAAACTCTTTAAATTTCCCTTCGTCCTGTGCAACAATAGTTACAGCTTCCCAGGCCCGCCTTTGAGAAGGCCAGATCTCAGAAGACAGCTAAGGACTTAGAGAGGCGATGCTAACCTGTTGGCCACAGTCCTTGTCTTGGCTTCCTGGATGTCCTCTCTAGTTCATGCAGAGATGGGGCATGCCTAAGCAACCCAGACAGGCTTCAGCCTAGGCCACACCCGCAGGAGTACTTGAACTGACAACAGAATTGAAGGCTCATAAAACAGGTGACTGAGTGAGACCCAGGCAGAAATGGCCATCCGGCTTGCCTCCAAATGTAGTCACAGATGTCTTTACTGGCCGTCTGGCTTGCCTATAAATGTGGTCGTAGTTGTCTTTACCTAGAAGTTTCAGAATGGGTGTGGAGGAAATTGGCCATTTTGCTCTTTCGTCTGGAACTTTTAGGGCTGAAGTTTGGGTGAGAATAGTCAAGATGCACTTGCTTTTCTGGGTTAAAACTATGATTTTGTTTTGATTGCTTTCTGTGCTTAAATTCAGTCTTCCAAACCATGGCATGTATGCTCTGAGTGTTTCACTTAAGAGAGTTTGGGGAGGGGGGCTGGAGAGATGGCTCAGCAGTTAAGAGCTCTGGCTGCTCTTCCAGAGGACCTGGGTTCAGTACTCAGCACCCACATGGCAGTTCACAGTCATCTGTATCTCCAGTTCTAGAGGATCTGATGCCCCCTTCTGACCTCAGAGGGCACCAGACGTGCATGTGGTCCACAGATATAACAAAACACCCGCACACATAAAATAAGAGAGAGAGAGGAGATTAGGGAAGAATGCCCAGAATTCCCTTTTCCAAACATTGAGGACAGCAGACTTCCCCGTTGCCCCACCCACTGCCCAAGTGATGGGAGACCGCAACTCAGGGAGCAGCAAGTGAAGAGGAACTGAGGTTTGTTTGGGTCACAGGCCCAGGGAGCAGTACTCTGTGTTTGCACTTATTTAGGGAGTCAGTGGAAGCCCACAGGCTTGTGCAGTGTCCGTCGTGTGACACCTGGTGGCTGTCTTTCAGAGAAAGGCTGTAGATTTCTTTGGAATCAACTGTACAGGGAAAATAAAAACCTCGTTAGACCTGGCCCCAGAATGTCCCCCTTCTTTCCTTGCTTCTCGCACTGAAGAGGGAAAGTCTTATTATGCATGATAGGGGTCGGAGTAGAGGTGTGCTCCGTCTTTCCAGCCTGTGGACTCTGCCAGGAGCTCTGTTGGAGGCCCTGAACTGGTTGGAGAAGAGAGGGGATGCCTTTGCCGAGGATAGATCGTGAGAGTTGTTCTATAGCCTGGGCATCAGATACATTGTTCCAACTAAGCATTGGTCTGAACTGGGAAAGAAAACACGCAGTCACTTGGCAGATGTTTTTTAGAAATTCTGTGTATCTACATCAGACCATTCTCGGAGCCATTTAAATAGGGCACAAAGTTGACACCTGCATACCTGGGTTATCGCATTTGAGGGGATGTGGGTCACAAAGAGAGTGGCGGTCCAGTGTAAGGAAAGAGGTGCGAGCCATTGTGTTTCATCAGAGGAAGGAACTGATTGTTTACCTTTTTTCTTTCTGTCGCACAGCTTTGATGTTGGAAAAGTATTTGGAAACAAAACCACAGACCAAACCCACTGCCCCTAATTGAGTGTGGCTATGTTGTTATTTAATTCTGTAAATCCAGGAAGCAACAATACAGACCTAACAGGACACTGTGTGTGTACCACTGAACGGTCTCCCCTCCTCCTCTTCAGTCTGACGGCTGCTAGGACACTGTGTGTGTACCACTAAAAGGTCTCCCCTCCTCCTCTTTAGTCTGACCGGCTGCTGACTCCAGCACTTGTGGTCCTACCTTCTTAGCTTACCAAGTAAAACAAGTTCCAGTGAACCTCTGGCAGGCGGATGAGGAGCCTTCCTGTTCCCTGCCCTTCTTAATGTAGAAGCCTCTGAACTTGGCTGGCCAGAACCCTGTGATGTCACCATTCCCTGTCAATAAAGAGCTTGGCCTTTTTCCCATTTTCCTTCCCTTCCTCATACTTTTATTTATTTTTGTATGATAAGATGTTAGTACTCTCCTGTTGATCAACTCAAATAAAATTTCAAGTCAGCAATCTTTTTTTTTGTTGTTCTTTTAATTTTTACTCAAAAAGGAAAGCCTTGTTCTTCAGCCACCGTGGCCTTTCCCTGTGCTGCCCAGATGGGGGAGTTTGGCAGGTAGCAAGCTGGACCTCGGTTCAAGCTCTTTTGTAAGTTACCAGTGTGTCTTTAGGCAGACCACTTCCATCAGGTTCCTCGGTCAATAAAAGAGGGTTTGAGGCACCTTCTCCCTAGTTCACAGTGTAGGAGTAAGTGTGTACCATGTCCTAGGTACCTGGCCCAGAAAGGTAATCCATCCTTCTGCTTTCCATATCAGTGCTGTGAATGCAGAAACAGCCAGAAAATCCATCCAGATGTGCACAGTGTATACTGTAGAGTAAGAAATGTCAGTGTCAGCCACAACTGGTGAAGTACGACCACCTCACAGGCCCTGCACTGAATAGCACTGTGCTAGTCGAGCATCTGGCTGTTCCACAGCTGTTTGGACTAAGAACTGGCAATGATGTATAGTGGCCAGGGGAGTAGAAGAGGCCCACTGGCTTCAGTTTTCTTTTCTTTTCTTTTCTTTTCTTTTTTTTAAGATTTATTTATTTATTATATATTCAGCATATGTGACTGCAGGCCAGAAGAGGGCCCCAGATCTCTTTACAGATGGTTGTGAGCCACCATGTGGGTGCTGGGAACTGAACTCAGGACCTCTGGAAGAGCAGTCAGTGCTCTTAACCTCTGAGCCATCTCTCCAGTCCCCTGGCTTCAGTTTTCTGTTTGCTAATGGGATACACTTCAGTGAGATAACACACGTGCTCTTAGAGTAGTCCCTGGAATACAGCAAACACCAGCACAGTTAGTTCTTGGTCCTTTTACTTAAGAAGGGATAAGCACCGTTTTCTGAGATTCTTCCTGTATTCTTCTGTGAAAACAGAACTGTCTCCCGGTGTGGGCACTCTGCACTCCCAGCCTCTCCCTGCCTTATCCTATGTTGCCCTGCCTGTGTGTTCGCATCAGGTCTGTGGCTTATGCATCCCTGTGCCGGGCAGAGTCACAGGGTAGTCTGCATTTGTCAAGGCCAGAATGAAAGAGAAGGCAGAGATAGCTACCTGTGTCCCTGCACTTGGCCACAGCCTGGTGAGCCTCTGTAATGATGCATGGTGGGTTTGCACACACCCACTTTTTAAAGGTTTGTTTTTATTTTATGTGTATGGGTGTTCTGCCTGCATGTATGTCTCTGCACCACATGTGTGCAATGCCCTCAGAGGCTAGAAAAAGGTTTCAGGTCCCCTTGAAGCGGAGTTGCATGTGGCTCCAATGTAGATTCTGGGAACCAAACCTGGATCCTCTTTGAGAACAGCCAGTGGTCTCAAACCCCGTCCAACCTCTCTCACCCCAGGTCTGCTCTATAATAGTGTCTTTCTCTGAAATGATCACGAGATGATATAATTAGAATATTGCTTTTAGTTTACTGAATCCTCACAACACAGCTTAGGGAGGAAAAGCCAGTCAAATCCACGAGTTTTTACCCATAAGATACTTCAGGAGCTGGAGAGATGGCTCAGCAGTTAAGAGCACTGGCTGCTCTTCCAGAGGACCTAGGTTCAATTCCCAGCACCCACATGGCAGCTCACAACTGTCTGTAACTCCAGTTCTAGGGGGTCCAACACCCTCACACAGCCATACATGCAGGCAAAAAATAAAATCTGGGCTTGATACAGTAGTAGAAAAAGAGCAGGTCTGGAGGCAGCTGGTCGCTCCCTGTCCCTCATGGTGCACAGTTCACCCTGTACTCTCTTCACGAATGATGCAGCTCGGGTAGGAGACTCATTTCCAATAATAATAATAATAATAATAATAATAATAATAATAATAAAAATAAAGAGGCTATCTGTCACACACTTAGTGCCTCCCACCCAATGTTGGACTTGCCCCTGTCTGTGACTTGGACACATCTCTTAATTTAGTCTGTCACTGTCAAGTCAGGAATATAATGTCCCAAAGTGGCTGACATTGTCTGAGGTATATCCTGGAAGAAAAGTCGTGCTCCACACCGAAGGCAGTAACTGTGACAGAACTGTAGTGTTACAACCATTTTACATGGAGACCGGGTGTGAGAGCCTGGAACAGCTGTGTGAATGTTCAGGAAAGTCCAGTGCCGTCCAGGACAAGCTGCGGGGCTTGAGTTGGCAGAGAAGCAAGGTTATCCTGCGGGAGGGGAAGCAGGAGCCTGACTGTATCCAAGACTTGGACCACAGTGCCTTGTTTTCTTTAGACTAGAAAGGAACGTGAAGAAGGGGGAGTCTGTGTATTTCTGCTGGTCTCATTTTTTGACTTCTTAGGGCTCAGCAGGAGAGAAACAGTGTTTTGGAAATGTTTTCCCTTCTGGCCTTCCTAGGCAGCAATTGCTTGGGCTCTGAAAGACAGACCAAGAAGGAAGCGAAGCCAGACTCACCTCTAGCGCCATGATTATGACAGTAATGGACCGTTTGCAGAACATTGCACACACCTTTTTTTTCCTCACCCACCTGATCTTATTATAAGAGCCTTTAGTTGTTCACACACGTGTGAACTTGAATCATGATTCTGCTGTTGTGTTAGCATGTGGTCTAGCAGTTACCCTGCTGTCTATGATCAGATGTCCCTACAAGATGACATGGCAGTGCCCACCTGACTGGACTTCCATGAGCACAGGGTGTGCAAGGCACCAAATATCTGACAGATAAGACTGTCATTGCTACTAAAACAGATGAAGGCGGAACATGAGCCCCAGTAGCTGAGAGACAGCACCCATTGGAGTAGGGAGCCTAACCCTGTAAGCCAGGTCCTTTCTGGAAACATCACTAACATGTTTTCAGAAGACTTCTATACAATTGGAAGCTTAAACGTAAGTCAACAGAATAATCTATTTAGGGATTACTGCTCCATGGAAGTGATGCGATAAGTAATCTGTTACCATAGTAATCTCTGGGACGTTTACAGCCTAGTAAGACTGTCCTTCGCAGAATTGTAGACCAAGTAAAATGTGTCTGTACATGCACACACACGTGTTTATATCCATCACTCCCGTTTCCACAGCTGCCTCCTCTGCCTCTTGTCTTTAAAAAAACAAAAACAAAAAAAACAAAAACAAAAACTACTGATCAGCCCTGAATATCCCTGATTTTTCCTAAATTACTCTACAGCATTTAATGGAGAAGAGAGGCCAACTTTCAGTCACCTTCAGAGTCGTCGGGTTGCTGCTGGGTGCTGGGCAGTAAGCCAAGGATGCTAGCTAGGTCTTTGGAGGATGGAGCCTCTGGCTGAGGCCAGCAAAGAAAGAGTACAGAGCCAGAATCGGGGTGGGAGCAGGGTCGGTATGGTCAGGGAAGGCTCCGTGGGAAATCTAGGATTTAAAAGGTTTCTGGGCAGACGAGAAGGTTCTCTAAGAGTGGATGGCAGGGGAAGGTACTCTGTTGCCAAGTACATGGTGTGTTAATGTAGGTCAGTGTGACCCAGCTTTGGGGGCAGGGACTGTCCCCATTAACCCAGAGGGTAGTGAAGGCTGCTTGCTTGCCTGTTCATCAAGAAGCCTCTGAGAAACTGGGTTTTCGGCAGTGCTGTAGATGTGAAGGTGATGCCGCTCCATCCCTGTGTGTGGATGTGTAGATAGATGAAGGTGATGCCGCTCCAGATAGATAGATGAAGGTGATGCCACTCCATCCCTGTGTGTGGATGTGTAGATAGATGAAGGTGATGCCGCTCCATCCCTGTGTGTGGATGTGTAGATAGATGAAGGTGATACCGCTCTGTCCCTGTGGGTGGATGTGTGGATAGATGTGAAGGTGATACCGCTCCGTCCCTGAGTGTGGATGTGTAGTTCTCCACTGCTGTCTATGCCGCCTGCCCCTAACGATGTGGCCCAAACAGCTGAGACGGTTGCTGGCTTGCTGTCATTCATTAATCACCAATACCATCTCTGTGGCACGCAGGTGGTGCAGATACACAGCCTAGAGCCATTTCATATTTGTGAGGCAGCGTTTTTAGACATGTCCAGTGGTATACTTGTATTAATACAAAGATGTGTTTAAGCCATAAATTTAATTAAGTTTCCAATCATTACAAGCTACTTGGAGCTGTTAGGTTCAATGCAGGCTCTTTTATTTAAGAGAGGGGACAGTTTTAATGGGCTGTTATCTTTTATAGACTTGATTTTTTTAAAAAGATTTTATTTATTTATTATGTATACAGTCTTATGCCTGCAAGCCAGAAGAGGGCACCAGATCTCATTACAGATGGTTGTGAGCCACCATGTGGTTGCTGGGAATTGAACTCAGGACCTTTGGAAGAACAGCCTGTGTTCTTAACCTCTAAGCCTCTCTTCCAGCCCGGTTTTTTCTTTTCTTTTTTTTTAGAGTTATTTATTTTGGGCATATGAGTGTTTTTGCCTGTAGGCATGTATTTGCACTGTGTGCACACAGTGCCTGCTGAGGTCAGAAGAGGGTATTGGATCTCCTGGAACTGGAGTTACAGGCTGCCGTGTATGTGCTGGAACTGAACTGAGTCCTCCCCTGCCAGAGCAGGGAGTGCTCCTAACCACCTCTCCAGCCGGTTTATAGACTCCGACTTCACCCACTTCGCAGCTCTGGAGTTTCCACTCCAGTTGCTGATGCCGTTGTGGTTACTGTGCTCATTAGTACCGGCTCTCCCCGCTGGCTGAACAGATCCTCTGTCCAGCTTCATTTCAAATAACTGATCTTCTTTCCTGGTTTTGTGTGTGAATGCCTGATCCTTCTTTTTTCGTTCATTAAGCTTTGTGGTTAGAAAAATAATTCTCAGAGGACTGCCAACATAGGTGGGTTTCCAAACTTGCTGTGAAAGCGTGGCGAGCACGTGACATGTGCAGGCACAGCCTGACTTAGCACGGGAGCCCTGCCTGGTTGTATGAGGTCTGTTAGGTGACCGGAAGCAGAACTCAGGAGAGATGCCGCTGGCCACTTCTTTTCAGTAAAATAACAGATTTACCAAAGTTATATCTTCCTTAACTCAGATTCTGAAAACAAAATCATTTGAAGTAGAAAAAAAAAAAGTGAAATCAAGGGAGCCGACAGGATGGCTGTGTGCAAAGCCTCCTATCACCTTGGAGCCGGACGACCTGCCCCCTGGTAGCCACACAGTACAGAACACCAACTCCTGCAAATCGTCCTCCGACTCCACTCGAACACCACAATAAAGAAACAAATAAGTAAACATTTACTTCTTAAAACGTGAAATAAAATAGTAGTCATGGCAGCTTGAGTTTGATGTGTAATTCACATCGCAGATTCATGTGCGAAGAAGCCCTACATTTAGGTTAATATTGTAAAGACAGTGGTTTGTCGCCAAGCTGTGCCATGTCACAGTCAGAGCCGACAGTGTGGTTGTGCCTCGAGGTGTCACTTTAAGGTGCTGTTACCTTGGGGTGAGTCATTTGGGAGCCTTGCTCAAGGCCATGGGCCTGCACAGACCTGCTTTCAGGTTCACGGCTGTGCCTGAGGGCCATCTGCCTTTGGGAGGCAGTCAGCTGGAGAGTGGAAGGTGACACTGTGTCGGTCAGCCTTGCCAGTCTGGTGTGAAGGGTTGAGAATTGAAATTGCCAGGTGTGGTGGCGCACGCCTTTAATCCCAGCACTTGGAGGCAAAGGCAGGTGGTCTCTGTGAGTTCTCGGCCAGCCTGGTCTACAGAGTGAGTTCCAGGCCAGCCAGGACTATGTAGAGGGGCCCTAATTCAAACAAAAACAAATGAACAAACATTGCAAAATAAAAACAAGAATTGATACATAGTGGACCCGTCTCCATGGTGACGTTTTGTATTCACAGAACCTCTCTGCTGTCCATCTAGGGGCTGCCCAGCAGCTCAGTCTTACAAACATGTCTAGTGTGTTGCTAATTTTAACCCAGTCACATGTCGTTCTGTTCACCTCAGATCCTCATCTGACCACTGCTGCCACAGGCCTCAAAACGGATGAGCAGAGGACAGGCAGAGTCACTGTGCTGGCTCTGGTCACCTGCACATGCCTACTGCCTGGGATCGTCCTTCTGGGGTCCCGGCAGGCCGCTGGGAAATAGATCCAGAAGAGAACCATCTCTGGTGCTGTGGTTGGCCAGCATCTCCTCGCTCCCCGCTTGTCAATACTGTGTTGAAAAATGTAAAAGTTACCAGATGAGATACACAAATGAAATTTGGATTTTTTAAATTTATCTGATGCTTAATGGTCTGATTTTAAGAAAAATATTACACACGATGGTTTGCTTGCAATATTAAAATGAATAAAAATTAAAATTGAATATGCTAATCTAGAGATGGGTAGATTTTTTTTCCTTTTTTTTTTTTTTTTTTTGTGTGTGTGTGTGTGTGTGTGTGTGTGTGTGTGTGCGCTGAGGCCTTACTTGGTTACCCAGCCTGTCTCTAACTATTTGTTCCTCTCTAAGTAATATACTGAGTCATGTGCATATTTGCCAGCACTTGTGAGGGCTAAAAATGTTGATATGTTAATAGGCTAAAAATGTTAATATGTTAATAACTTCCAGATTCAAACAAAGGCTGCTTGAAATCAGGATTAAATTTCAGGTTTTCCATCTAAGAATCCTTATCTCTGAACTGGCGTCCTCTGTTCATGTTGCTGTGGTTTTTAGTTGGCACCAGGAGTCATGATGACGTAATAGCAGGTGCTAGGATAAGCCAGGCGTGGGCTCGGGTCAAGTGTGGAGAGGGAGAGTGCCCAGATCTGCGGGTCTCTGCGCATCCATCCCTCACACCTTGGAGTGTTTGCAATACCGATCCTTTTAGTTTTCTGAGTCACGCTTATAAGTGGGATTCTTGTGGTGCACTGCGTCTTTATTATTTTTGCTTCATAGTCACTTGTTTTATCTACAGGTGTTGACTTTAAAATCAAGACTGTCGAACTGAGAGGGAAGAAAATTAGATTACAGATATGGTAAGTTCAGCCTGCCCGGTTACGCCCTGTGTGTTTAACAGTCCACACGCTTGGCTACTAAAATGGACCCTGAGCCATCTCGCCTCATCTGCTTTCCTTCGCTCATTTTAAAATCAGATGACCAGTTCTTCCTGGAAATGGCTCCTTACGTCCCACTCCATCTGCACGTGGGGTGTTGTCCTGAGAGCCTGTTTGAGCCTCTCTGCCTCTGTTTTCCGATCACTGACATGTCTCCAAACTGCTATCATTAAAATAATTACTTGATTGCATGTCTTGGACTGCTGTGTGGCTCAGTGGTAGAACTCTTTGCTTGGCATGTACAAGGCCCTGGCTTCCATCCCCAGCACTGGTAGGGGAAAGGCATGTCTTCATGTCTTTAAAATTACTGCATGGTGTTCAAAGGAGCCCAATATGTTCGTAACCATATTGTCAGGAGGGAAAAACACATCACCTACACAACAGCTCGGGCCCTGTGCTGATAAGTGTGGACTTAGTGTGGCAGGTATCCCCTTTCCTGCTGGCCTGTGGGTGCTGTGTGACTGGGGCATCTTCTGCATACCAGAGGGGACCAGAAACCCCATCTGAGGAGGCGAGATCCTTTCTCAGCTCAACATTGGAACAAGAGGCCAGACCGGCTGTGTTCTAACTGTCCTCGATGCTTAAATCTTTCTCTTCCCTATTAACAACCCACAGTGGCAGCTAGAATCCCCCAGGTTGCTAGCTGCTTCTGTAGAAGAAAGGGCGGGGCCTGGCGCGCGGTGCTTGAGTGGCAGCCCCGCTGAGCTGTTTGGAGACTGCGTTGTGGTTTTCCTAACTCAGGTGCAACACTCAGCTTACTAACTCATCTTGGCAGGTGGCCCTCAGCTCTGACTGTCTGTCCACCGTCTGTGTGTGTTTGCTTTCATCCACGTTAACTGCTGCCGCATCTGTGGTCTCACCGTCATCTAACGCTTGACTGTTAGTGGCATGTCTCCATCCTTCATCCATGTCCTTGTCTGGGGCCCAGCTGCAGCCGAGCCAGCCTTGCTCTCCTGGTGTCCTGAGGTAATCACTCTCATTTGGTCATCTGCAACTGTCTACCCACAGAAGGGCTGGGGGGAGGGGCGGTCTATGTTTTGTTTGTTTTTAACAGTTTTGCCTAAGTATTTGATAACAAACATAGGTTTTTCTTACACTAGTCCAGAAAAAGGTAACAATCTTTGTTTAGTTCATTGCTGTCCATCCGATTATCTCCCACGGGCTGGAAGAGAGAATGCTTAGCACTTCAGGCCACTGGCTGCCCTTTCAAAGATCTGGCTTTGGTTCCTAGCACCCACGTGGTGGCTCACAACTGTCTGTGAATCCAGTCCCAGGGGATCTGATGACCTCCTCTGACCTTGTTGGACACCAGGCACATACATGTACACACACACATGCAGGGAAGGCACCCATATACATAACATTTTAATCTTCGTCACAAGCCACTCTTCCTAACTAGAAGTGCTCAGGACAGCTTTTGAAGGGTTCAGGACACGTCTACCTCTGCACCTAGCATCTGTGGCTGTGTTCTTTTTCCCTGAGAAGGGTAATGTAGCTAATATCAGAATGTGTGTACAGCTGGTTTGAGTGGGTGACAGGCAGAATATGTTCTGAAGCTGGAAAGATGGCTCAACGGTTAAGACAGCCCTTGCTCTTGCAGAGGACCTGAATTTAGTTCCCAGCACTCACACTTCATGGCTCACTCACAACTGCCTGTAATTCCAGCTCTAGATCTGGCACCTTCTGGTCTCCAAGGGTGCCCTCACATGTACACATTTTCCAAGGGCACTCTCACACATATACATTTTTCAAGGGCACCCTCACACATACACATTTTTTTTTTAATCTATGTCTGAATGTTCAGGTGCCTCTTGTTGGTTGTGTCTGATTTCCCCACAGTGGCTTCGACTCAGATCAGTTCCTGGCTTTCCTTATGGAAGCCTGGTCCATGAGAGCTGGTAGTATGTATTCAGCCACGGGGGCTCTCAGACGGCTTTTCTCTTAGATGGGAAAGTATTCTCCAGAAACTGCCCTCTGCCCTCTCTGTAAATTCTGCAGCTGTTGGCGTGCCACTGGGAATGTCACCAGGGAAGAGTGGTGGTGTGCACTGGGAATGTGGGAAGAGTGGTGGTGTGCACTGGGAAGAGTGGTGTCACTGGGAATGTCAGGAAGAGTGGTGGTGTGCACTGGGAATGTCACTGGGAAGAGTGATGGTGTGCACTGGAAGAGTGGTAGTGTGCACTGGGAAGAGTGGTGGTGTGCACTGGGAATGTCACTGGGAAGAGTGGTGGTGTGCACTGGAATGTCACTGGGGAAGAGTGATGGTGTGCACTGGGGAAGAGTGGTAGTGTGCACTGGGAAGAGTGGTGGTGTGTTGCACTGGAAGATGTGCACTGGGAAGAGTGTGGTGTGCACTGGGAAGAGTGTGGTGTGCACCGGGAGAGTGGTGGTGCACTGGGAAGAGTGGTGGTATGCACTGGAATGTCACTGGTGGTGTGCACTGGGAAGAGTGGTGGTGTGCACGTGTGCACTGGGAAATGTCACTGGGGAAGAGTGGTGGTGTGCACGCACTGGGAAGATGTGAGTGGTGGTGTGCACGGGAAAGCGTGGTGGTGTGCACTGGGAAGAGTGGAACTGGAAGTGGTGGTGTGCACTGGGAATGTCACTGGTGTGTGCACTGGAAGAGTGGTGGTGTGCACTGGGGGAAGACACGGAAAGAGTGGTGGTGTGCACCAGGAAGAGTGGTGGTGTGCACCGGGAGATGCAGGGAAGAGTGGTGTGTGCACGTCACTGGGGAAGAGTAGTGTGCACTGCACTGGTGGTAGATGTGGTAGTGTGAGTGAATGTGCACCGGGAAGAGTGGTGGTGTGAGGGTCACCGTGTGCACTGTGGGGAAGAGCAGAGTGGTGGTGTGCACCGGAAGAGTGGTGGTGTAGTGGTGTGCACTGGGGAAGAGTCGTGGTGTGCACTGATTTACAGAAAAGCTGATTGCACTCTGCATGGAATATTCGTGGTAGGTTAGGAAGTGGGACTTGTGTGTGAAAAGTACTTAACAGAGCAACTTAAGGGCAGGGTGCCTTGTCCCAGTTCATGGTTTAGGGGTGTCATGGTTTAGGGGTACCGTCCTTCATGGTGGAAGGGGCTTGTGGCAGGAGCCAGGAGCGGCCCGCTCACATCTCAGCAGCCCAGGAGACAGAATGGGAAGGGGATGCTTAGTCTGAGAGCCCAGCCCGAGCGATGGTGTCGCTTCATCCGGTGCGGGCCTTACTTACCCTTAGCTGTTCCTCTCGCAGCCAGACAGGCCCTGTGACTCACCGGTGCCCAGAGCTGCTTAATCTGATCAACACTCCACACAACCTTTTCCCTGAAGGGATTTTCAGAGTGAATCTTATTTCTACAATACGCCAGCTACTTGATTAATCAACCATACTCAAAAGACTTTTTCTTCTGAAATATTTTATTTAAAGATGAAAAATGGGCCAGAGGAATAGCTCAGTGATAGAAATAATTTTTGTACTCATTTTGCTAGTTAAAAAAAAAATCTGGGGTCGTGGTTCTCTTTGATTATTTCTTTAATAAAAGTGCAGATTGGATACTCTTACCCAAAATGCTTAGGACCAGAAGTGTTTTGGATTTTGGAATATTTTGCATAGATACAAATATGAAATAACGAGTATGGGTCCCAAGTCTAAAGGTGAAACTCATTTTACATGTACTTGAAGATAATCTTGTACATCTCTAGTGTGCCTGCGTTTCTTGAGGTCAGATATAAAATTCTCATGTGTGGCACCAGCATCATGCTGGCGCTCAGAAAGATCTTGGAACATTTGGCGTTTTAGATTGAAGATGCTCAGCCTCTACTGTTTGTCATGCTTCAGGGTCCAGGGCAGTCTCCACGCCATTGCTGTTGTGTTGTGTGTGTGTGTGTGTCTGGTGTGTTCTCCTGCCATCAGCTGGGGCTTCAAGACCACAGTGTAGCTGGGAGCAGCATTTCAGGACCCAGGTGGATGTGTTGGGCTGTAAGACAGAACCCGGCTTTCCTCCCTGGAGCCGGTTGGTTGCCACAGAGGAGCTGTTAAGACAAACGCCTTTCTTCTTGATCATTTCTTTTTGTGGTCACCTAATGAAAATAATATACTGGAGTCCTACACCTTTAAAATCCCAAAGACTTCAGCAGTCTGTCACATTTTCATATTACATATTGTTACATTTTTAATCCCTCAATTATGTTTCAAGGACCAGTTTTTTCTCTATACTTAAATTTCTACTTGAATGTACACAAAAACTTAATGTGCCACTAAAATAAAATGTGTCCAGTAGCATGTAGTTTCTTGAATTTGTGTGTAGATATGTGTTTTGAGTCAATATGAACACATGAGTACAGGTGCCTGTCGAGTCTGATCTCCCAGAGCTGTGGTTACAGGCAGTTGGGAGCCATTTGATAGGAGCATTGGGAACCAAATTTGAGTCCTCTGTACAAGCAATATGCGTTCTTAATGCTGAACGGTCTCTCTAAGTTACTGTGTGAAGTAGACCTGAAGCCTTGAAACATGTGCCCTACGTGATATGAACATAGGATTGAAATGGTTGCAGGGCTGGAGAGATGGCTCAGAGGGTTAAAAGCGCTGAGTGCTTTTCAGAGGTCCTGAGTTCAATTCCTAGCAACCGCATGGTGGCTCACAGCCATCTAGAATGAGATCTGGTGCCCTCTTCTGGCGTGCAGGCAGAACACTGTATACATGATAAATAAAGATTTATTTAAGAAAGAAAGAAATGGTCAGCTGGCTGTTTCTCTTTACCCATCAGCCCAGTCTTTATTGTAGGGGAATCTTGTCTCAACTAATGCGTGGGTGGGTGGGTTGGTTGGGTTGGGTTTTTTGTTTGTTTTTAAGATTTACTTATTTATTATGTATTCAGTGTTCTGCCTACACGCCAGAAGAGAGCACCCAGATCTCATTACAGGTGGTTGTGAGCCACCATGTGGTAGCTGGGAATTGAACTCAGGACCTCTGGACGGACAGCCAGTGCTCTTAACCTCTGAGCCATCCCTCCAGCCCAGTTTGAGAATTTTTTGTTGTGGTGGTAGTTTAGTTTGGTTTGGTTTGGTTTGGTTTGGTTTTTAGAGACAGTAGCCCTGGCTCTCCTGGAACTCAGGTTGTAGCCCAGGCTGGCCTCAAACGCACAGAGATCCACCTGCCTCTGCCTCCTGAGTGCTGGGATTAAAGGTGTGCGCCCCTATGCCTGGCTGTTCTCCTTCAGAGGACAGAGTTTGATTCCTTTCACCAAGGTCGAGGCTCACAGCCACCTGTAACTCCACCTCCATAGAGTCTAAAGCCTCTGGCCTCTGAGGCACTGGCCCTCAGGTACACATGCAGACATTGTACACATGCATGCACACAATTAAAAATAAATCTTTAAAAATGTTAAATTACCAAACTAAAAAAACAGAGTTAGAGTAATTTTCCAGCTTGAACCAAAATCGAAGAGACATATAAGAATAAGATCCCACGGTACTCTAGTAAGTGATAATTTAGCTGAGAGCAAAAAACCCAAAGTTCTCTAAATGATCTCTCTCTCTCTCTCTCTCTCTCTCTCTCTCTCTCTCTCTCTCTCTCTCTCTCTCTCTCTCTTTTTTTAAATAATGGGTTTTACAAGACAGAGTTTTCTCTGTGTAACCAACCATCTGGGTGTCCTGGAACTCGTTGTGTAGACCAGGCTGGTGTCAAACACAGAGATCCACCTGCTCGGCTTCCCAAATGCTGAGACTAAAGGTGTGGGCCAGTGCCACCAGCTTGAAATGAGCTCTTTACCATTGTGATGAAAAAGTTCAACTTCCCCTGGGCGGTGGGTGGCGCACGCCTTTAAACCCAGCACTCGGGAGGCAGAGGCAGGCGGAGCTCTGTGAGTTCGAGGCCAGCCTGGCTACAGAGCAAGATCCAGGACAGACTTCAAAGCTACACAGAGAAAACCTGTCTCGAAAAACAAAGGAAGGAAGGAAGGAAGGAAGGAAGGAAGGAAGGAAGGAAGGAAGGAAGGAAGGAAGGAAGGAAGGAGAGAAGAAGTTAGTTCAACTTCCTGGAGATGACGGTAGGGAGAGACGGTTGGGATTTTCTGTATCTTTACAACGTGACACCTCTTCAATAGTTGATTATCTTTGTGGAGACTGCAGAGACGGCTCTGTGGTTAAAATCACTTGTTACTCTTGCAAAGGACCCAGCTTGGGTTCCCAGTTCCTACGTGGTAGCTGACAACTATGCCTGACTCCAGTTCCAGGGGATCCGATGCCACCTTCTGATCTGGCACATATGTGGTACGCACATGGACATGCAGCAAAGCACTCATACAAATAAACACATCTTTAAAATTTTTAGATAAATAAAGTGGCTCCATACTGCTGTACAGTAGACAGTTGGCTAATAAACCCGTTGAATGGAATCAACGCTTCGCTTTCCCTGCTGCTCAGTCATATGTGGTTGAACACAATTTGGTGTGTAGTAGCTTTGAAGAGAGTAAAATAACTCAGCCTGCATTTGGGGGATGCAGAATAGTCATCCTAAAAAAAATGTTTTTTCCTGCTGCAAGCATTCAGTCAGGCACCAAAGGCAGGTTAGAGAGAAGTCTTCAGTGGGACTACAGCAGTTTTATAAGTTGCTCTGTCTCTCTTTCTAAAGAAGCAAATGACCCCATGTTTTGATGTCCTGACATTCCCGTTGTGGCTTTAGTCTGGATAAACTGTGGATCTCAGCGGGGAATCTGTCTCCATTTATGCGATGTAGTTGTTAATCTGTATACAGATTAAAGCACGTGTCTCCTAACAGTGTAAGATGGCCTGAACATTTCCTCGTCCACATGTCAGGCTGGGGAGAGTATCCTGTACCCCTGGGGTGGAGGAGGAGCAAAGTGGGTGTTTGCACCAGCCCACAAGGGCTGCCTACTCCATCGGTGCGGGAACTGATCTTGACTGCTGTTTCCCAGGGACACAGCGGGACAGGAGAGATTTAACAGCATTACCTCAGCTATTACAGAAGTGCCAAGGGGATCATATTAGTGTATGACATCACCAAGAAAGAGACCTTTGATGATTTGCCAAAATGGATGAAGATGATTGATAAGGTACGTGTCACATCCTCCTGCTGTGAACTCTCAGTTTGGGGGCATCATATCATGACTCATGACAGGAAAGGGGGAACAGGATGACTGAGCATCCTCAGTGGACTAACATCATCTTATCCATGCACAACCTCGATAGAGATGAGGCAGGGGTGGAATAGATTGCCTAGAATCGGCTTGTAACGAAGAAAACAAGCCTTCATTCTGGCCAGAACCTTACTCACTCTGGCTGCGCTATCTGGCTGCTTCCTCAGAGTTACACTAAGCAGGAAAGGTCGTGTGGACACTCTTTATGTACTTTATAGTGCCCATGGGTGGTCCAGGGGCCTAATCATCCTCAGCACTGTAGATGTTCTTCGGTTCCTCATTTTGAACAAGAGAAGATTTTTCTCAGATTAAAATTGAGTCATTACAGGAAATTCTGTGTCTTCATGGTTAATGTGAACTGTATTTTGTGCTAGGAAATGTGTGTAGCAGTGCACCTTTAGAAGACCGAGCAGCTGGCATTGAAAGGTGACTGTGTATATACAGTTGACCACAATTTGAGAGGTTCTGTCCCCTTAGACAGTAATTAGATGTTTAATTCCTTTATGTTACAAACACACACGACAGGTTTTGTGTGCAGTTGTACTAAACCTGACTATACTGTGCCCGTCATGTAGCCGCCAGAAAGGTGCACTTCTGGTTTTACTAAGCAGGTTTGCCCTGTGTGCCTCTCCATGGTATGTTAGGGACCAGTGTAAGAAACAGGAGGACTGGGCATGATGGTGCCCACCTTTAATTCCAGCACTCAGGAAGCAGAGGTGGGCGGGTCTCTGAATTTGAGCCAAGCCTGGTCTACATGACACCTTCCAGACCAGCCAGGGCCACACAGAGAAACTCACCACCCACAAACAAGAGGGAAGCAGGGCTCTGCCCTCCACTTGCTCTGCCTCGGCATCGGTCACTGAGTACACGGTTACCCTCGTGCCACAAGAGAGTGGCTGTGCCCAGAGAAGGCCCTCGTCTCCAATACCCCCCTCCCGTGGATAGGTTTAGGGATATTATGAGGTAAAAAAGCGAAGGTTGAGGATGTGGGGAGGATAATTGGAGGGGTCAGTGATCTGCTGTGTGGCTCTTCATATGCAGTGGTGATGGTTTCGCTGTTGAGGCCTCCTCATCTAAGGAAAAGAATTTGAGTCTTCATGACATCAAAACGCTATTCATCAGAGGCCCAAGTCAAGAGTCGGGTTTAAAAAAAAAAAAAAGCCAGCTTCAAGTCCCTAAAAGAGTAACCTGGTGACCCATCACCCAGGCTGGTGGAGAGTTCAGTGGGTAAAGATGCCACCGAGCTGATGCCTGAATTCATCAGGTGACCTGACGTGATAGACGAAGAGAACTGTCTCCTGCAGGTTATCATCTGACCTCCACACGCATGCCATAGAGCATGCATGCACATGCGCAAAACGAAGAAAAATCAAAACTTGTAGTCCTGACATTGTAGGGGTTGGAGAGTCATCTACAGCAGAGTCAGTGAGAGACTGATAGATGTGGTTTATAAAGCCAGCTCAAATCAGGCAATGGGAGGGACTCGGAATCAGAAAAATCGAAAGTACAAAGCTGGCTGGTGTTACATGAGGCTAAGGCACCTGTTTGCGGGAGGTTACCATCAGAGTCGGAGTCTGGGCCAGGCCTGCTGGTGGCGGGATCTATATTCCTTTCCTTTCCCCTCCCTTCCTCCCTTCCTCCCTCCCTCCCTTTCTTTCACAAGTTTTTTCTAATTCTTGAGCTCACCTATTCAGAAGACTAGTGAGCCAGGCATGTTCTCTCTCTGCCTGTCCTGTATTCTATCTATAGTTCTTTGTGTAAGAACTAGTTTTTTGGGTTGGGGATTTAGCTCAGTAGTAGAGCACTTGCCTAGCAAGCTCAAGGCTCTGGGTTCGATCCTCAGCTCAGATAGATAGATAGATAGATAGATAGATAGATAGATAGATAGATAGATGGATGGATAAGTAGATAAATAAATGAATGAATAAATAAATAAATAAGTAAATAGAGCTAGTTTCTTATTGTTGTTGTTTGCTTGCTTGTTTGAGATAGGGTATCTCTATGTAGCCCTCCCTGGCTGGCCTTGAACTCATAGAGATCCACCTGTCTCTGCCTCCCAAGTGCTGGGATCAAAAGGTGTACACAACAAAAGCCATTAAGAGCTATCATTTCTGGAATGCTCAGCTTGGTCAGGCTGTTGCATCACCCAGCCAGTCAGGTTGGTGCTCTTGCCTCCATGTCAGCAAGACACCACATAGGGAGCTGCCTCCCACCTTCCCTAGCTAGCCTCAAGAGTACTTTGGCCATGATCCCAGGTTCCCTTAATGCAGTCTGCTTCAAATGACTTTTCAGACGTACACAAAGTGGAGTGAATTATTCAAGAGATACTAACGGACCTATATTTTTAAAACCTTGCAGATAGAGCTTAAAATTGTTTTGGATTGTAGAGTTAATGCTAACTCCATTATAGCATAAAAGTAAGTTTGAAAGCTTGGACTGGCTCCATTTGTCACCAGCTATTGTCCGGGGGGGCCTTCCTGTGTCGTCCAGTGTTCTTCGAGCAGAAAGACTTGCTTTGTTTTACACACCTTGCTTCATTCTTTCCCCATTTTGTTGGCCTTTGGCCTTTTACAGTTGAGGACCATTTCTGAGTACATAGCTTTGCCTGTTGTTTTCAGTCGTTTCCTTCACAGAGTCTAAAGAGTGGCTGAGGCCAAGGCCAAGGCCATGGTAGTTGTTGGTGCCTCGCAGAAGGTACTTTCCAAAACACTGAGAGCCCTGTCCACCTCGGGAGATGCTCAGGGACAGTGGAGGAGAAGGAACAATAAGAAAGTGGTGACAAGTTGTGTGGGTTTGCATTTGTCTGTCAGTGTGTGACGTCTCTGAAATCCCACAGTATGCTTCAGAAGATGCCGAGCTTCTCTTGGTTGGAAATAAGTTGGACTGTGAAGCAGACAGAGAAATCTCCAGGCAGCAAGGAGAAAAGGTGCGTGGTGTGGGGTGCTCCAAGCACACCCATGCTCTGCAGTGTGTCACTCAGGGCTCGCTCGGGGCTCACTCACATGCTGTCAGAGCAGAGTGCCATGGTAACTGCCCGGGCCCACCCTCGGAACCGTTCACATTAGTATACACTGTATTGTATGTAACTTGACATTTTATACAGAAAAAATGTTTTTAGGTTGTAAGATTTGCTTTCATGGTTTTTTTTTCTCCTGCCTTGACTTTTGCTAAGGATCCAATCATGGAAAAGCATTGATACTCATATTTTAAATGTCAGATCACTATACATTTAGACTCGTACACACATATTGGATTTAAAGGTCTCTAGAGATTTGTTATATATGTATATATTGCTATTTACTTACAGGACCTTGCTGTACACATGAACCTGATATTTGAACATAAATGGGACTTTACAGACCCTGAGCTCCCCCTCCCTTAGTGGAAAGCACAGAGTCTGTGGTCCTGTCAGAGGCCCGGCCTGACACACCCACGTAGGGCTGGGTTACACCGAGTGGTTAAACGAGCACATGTCTTCTCAGTTTGCACAGCAGATAACTGGGATGCGGTTCTGTGAAGCCAGTGCCAAGGACAATTTCAATGTGGATGAGATATTTCTGAAACTCGTTGATGACATTCTGAAAAAGGTAAAAATAAATACATGTGCCTGCTCAGCTGGCTGCATTGGCAGCTGTTGCTCATGCCTAGGGGTTTTGGAGTCCTTAGGGTTGATAGTCTGTTTCCTTTCCTTGAGATAGAATGTTCTAGGTGACTTACACAAGGTCTCATGACCGTGAGAAGCTGGGGCATGGCTCATTGGTAGAAGCTGGGGCATGGCTCATTTGCCTAGCAACATATAAATAGAGTGGGGCTGAGTGTAGCACTGTGATTACGTTTTGCTTAGCCACAGCCCTAGGCTCAGTCTCCCGTGCTGCAGGTAAATGAAGTGCCATGTTTGTATGACACTTCCTTTTCTTTTTTCCTCTTTTCCCAAAGAATTAAGTTTAATATGGAGCCCCTTTGCAGTGTGCAGCCTTCCTTAGAGAAGGGCCACAGACAGCTATGGGTCTTCCTCGGTCCCTCCCTAGACCGGGACTGTCACAGAGGATGCCTCACTGAGCAGAACCCTTGCTTACTCCTCGGACATCTCTCAGCCATTAACTGGTGTTCCCCAGAGGGGTGACTCTAGGAACCCTGAAAACGCCATCACTAGGTGACTCCCAGTGCTCTGTAAAGAGCCGCAGTGTGTGTTAAGGACAGCTGTACATGTTACAGGCACAGTTCTTTTTTCCCAGATATTTTTCCTCAGAGTTTCATTGAATCTGGCAGTGTAGACCCTTCAGGCAGAGAGGGCTAACTGTTAAGCACTAACTAATTATGTCACTTGGGCCCAGGGGGACCAACTCATAGGTTGTCACAGACATGACATGATTCAGAAACAACTGATGAATTGGTTGTTTATGTACCTGGCGAGGTTGCTCCTGTTTTCTTTAGACTATGGACTGGCTTTGTGTTGATTGATCTGTTAAATTTTCATCATAGTAGATTTTGTCCAAATAATGTGTGGTTTTTATCACACTCTTAGGGATCAAGCCTAGGGTCTCCTCACACACATGCTGGACAAATACTTCTCACCAAGCTGCTTCCCAGCCTCTCCCAATGGCATAAAACAATACTTCAGAGATGGGTCAGTGGTTCAGAACATTGGCTGCTCTTCCAAAGGACCCCAGTTCAATTCCCCACACCTACTCAGCATTTCACAACCATCTGTAACTCCAGTTCCAACACACCACACACACACACACACACACACACACACACACACCCGGCTTCATCAGCTAACAGGCATGTGGTGCACATACACATAAAACAAAGGCTGTACAACTGAGACCATTGCCTCTCACTTGCAAGACTGAGGTCTTTGTGTTCTTCTGTCCTTTAGATGCCTCTTGACATTTTGAGAAAACGAGTTGTCCAATAGCATCCTCTCTCTACAACCAGAGCCTGAGATCCCACCAGAGCTGCCTCCACCTAGACCACATGTCCGATGCTGTTGAATTGCTGCTTTGGAGACAGAGTGCAAACAAGTCCTAGGAGGGGAAACATTCTGTTCTGCACTACAATCATGTGACAATTTCCTTTCGCACTTTGTACCCAAGTCAGCTATACTTGTAAATATGCAATATGCAATCCTGGTAAGGTCGGGTTATAAGTTACCACTTCCCTTCAGATCTATTTCCTCATTACCCCCGTGTGTAGTGTGCGTACGCTGGGGGGCGTAGTACAGTGTGAAGAATGGGAGAGAAGGTGTAATATCTCTTGAGTACTGTAAATGTCCTTGTTAATTACACTACGAGGCAGATACTCCGGTGAGAAGAGAGGACCCGGTGCTTCGCTTTCTGTTTCAAAGAAAAATCTACAAAACTGAAGATTCCTGGAAAAAGGAGACAGGACGACTGCTTTTTTCTTTATTCACGAGGCTTCCCAGCTGTAGCATCTTGAGGTTTGGGGTGTGTCTGCCCCAAAGCAAAGCTCCCTCCACAGCTGCCACAGGGTTATCTATCGGTTATGTAGTGAGAGGTTTTCCTAGGTAGTGGGCTGGATGGGACTGGGTCCTGTGGCTGCAGAATCTGGGGCTGTCCCAATGGCCGGGACACGCTTTTAAGAATGACTAAGAGAGAGAGAGACTGTCGGGCAGGGAGTGTAGAGTGTAGCTCAGGGTTTGAGCATTCGCCCAACACGCGAGGCCCTGGCTTCCCCAGCATCAGAGGTTGGGCGGGGTGGGGGGTGGGAGATAAAGGAAATAAAAATAAAGAAGAAGATTTTGAAAAATAGAAAAGATTTAAAGCCACACTGCTGTCCTACACAAATCCTGTTTAAAGGGGTTTTAAGAGTTACATTTTACTCTGTCAACAAACACACATGCATCTGCCCAAGCATCCCTGTATCTTTGTAAATGATGGACTTCTCCACTTGTTGGCGAAGCTTATTCCTATTAAGCCTAGACTGTGTTCAAGTTTCTTGTTTTTTGGGGTTTTTTTGAGGGTCTGATAAGGAATTTGTGAACTCTATCTTTGGTATCTTTTATTAAACTGCACTGTTTTGTTTAGTCAAGGTAAATAAGTATGTATTAACGGGTGTGTCCTGAGTGTTTGGTATGAGAAGCATCGTGGTCTTTCTACACTAATGAAGTGCAAATAAAATTTTGTATTTATGAATGACAGTTGAATCGCCCATATATTTATGCAGTTATAAATTATGCATGCCACATTGTTCACCAGCTCCAAATCTTAATCTTTTGAGTGTAGGTGGGAAAACATGATGTGTTCTGCTGTGGAAAACACCCTGGCTGCTTCTGGAAGGGTTCAGCATGGATCTCCTGACAGTCCAGCAACTCAGTTTCTAAATCTGTGTGCTCAGGAGAACAGGTATCAGAGTTTCCCAGCAATGTCCACGGCAGTGGTGCCCTCGGGGACGGGGCCCTCGGTTGGGGGGGGTCAGGGGCGGGGCCCACCACAGCGGTGTTCGCAGTCATCAAAAGTCAGGAAAACCCTGATGGCTGTCAACAACAAGGATAAGCACACAGGACTTACAGAAACAGAGGATACTACTCATTGTCTGTGGGGGGAGATCGCCACAAGATCACAGCCAGCCTGGTCTACCTAGTGAGTTCCAAGCCACACAGCAAGACCTTGGCTCATAACCCCAAAAAAACCAACAAATTTTTTAATGAAAAGTCAGCCCACCATACACTGTTGTGCAAATGTAAGAACCTTGACGTCATTACCCTGAGTGAATGAGACAATTCCAGAGTGGTTTCTATATAACTCTACTCTGTGAAATGGAATCATGAAATTCGTAGAGGGGACCATGGTTGGAGGGGGGAGGGGGCGGGGCTAAGAGCCAGGACGTAGTGGGTGAGTTGGTGAGGAGGATGGAAGGCAGTGGAGATGGAGGTTAGGAAGGGTGACACACCGACAATGTGCTTAAGACCCCGAGCGCCACGCGAAGGTGTGGATGGGTCGGTAGAGTAGAGAGCCCTAAAGGCTTTCACGCCTTAGTCTACAGTTAGTCACTCATTCCCCTGGCCCTTTGGTCATGCTGCCAAACCCACTCTGCCCTGGGACAGAGCCATGTTTGCTGAGCTCTACCTCCTGATAAAACCTGATGAGAAATGCAAGGAACTTGAGAAGAAAGGTCGCCATGTAGCACTGATGGTGGGGCTCTCTGGGCCCCCAGCTTCAGTATGTGAGCATCGGGGCCTCCTCAGGACATCCCACACTTGCTGCTGTTCCCTTCTCAGCGGTCTCTCACTCTGGCCATCCCCCTCTCGGTTGAGTACCCTGAGCTCCTGAGAGCTCCCTTACAAGGGTCCTTGGAGCTCCTTCCTAGAGGCACCAACCTGTATTGAGTGCTAGCTGGTGCAAAATGTTTAAGAGGGTGCCATGGTGGCACACCTGTAGATAACTCCTACACAAGGAAGATGGACGTTCAGAGCGAGCCTGAGCTACGTAGTGAGGCCCTGTCTTGAAAAACAAAACCCACAGCTAGACAGTGATTAAGGAGTGCTTGTTGCTTTTGCAAATGACCCAGATTTTGGTTTAGCACCTATGTCAAGCAGTCACACTGCCTGCCTCCAAATTCCAAAGGCTCTTAGGCCTTCTGATCTCTGAAGGCGTCTGTATTCATATGGTATGTGTCACTTACACAGGCATACACATAAATATGGATAATCTGGTTTGTGTACTTGGCTACCATGTGTATCTATGCCCACAGAGGCCAGAGAAGGGGAATCCCATAGAACTGGGTTATAGACAGTGTGAGCTGCTGTGTGGGAGCTGGGAATTGAACCCAGGTCCTCTGGAGCATCCAGTGCTCTTAAACACCGAGCCATCTCTCCAGCCCTGATAATAAAGCTAAAAGAGACTGGTAAGACAGTTCAGCTGGTAAAAGTACTTGATCCCTGGAACACACACTGCTCGGAACTCACTGCAGAAAGCTGTCTCGACCACCACACGCACCCACAGGTCCAAGTCATACACAAGAGTAAATAAATAAAAAAACAACGGGCAAGACACAAAATTCCCTAAACCTTGCAAGGTTCGTTTCTTCAAAAGTTGGTGCAAGTCCAAGACAGTTCAAACAAATAATTAAAATGCATATTTCATTGCACCCAAGGGTATATTTTACCAAGAGAGAAAGAAGTAAGTGATGTTAACCAGTGGGCCTGAGAAGAAGTCTGGTCTCTCCATTCTATCTCGAACCTTCTAAGGTAACCAGAGTTGAGCTTTTATTAGTGCTGGTTAGTAAGCTGACACTTCTGCCGTGGCTTCTCAGGCCCTTAAGGACCCAACTGGCAATACCTGTTAGCCCAGAACAAGGTCCAAGAGCAGGTCAGAGCCACCTGTGCACATGTCCGTTTCTTGATCGACCGATCATTGCATTCTGATCATGTCAGATGTTACTGTAGGCAGAGCTAGGAATAACAATGTAGGTCTCTGCTACAATCTTTTTTCCAGTTTCCTGTTGGTCTAAAGTTATTTTTAGATGTTTTTTAACATTATAGGGATGATGGCAGCAGCTAATTACTGTTTGCTGAATGCTGGACCTTGTTACGTGAGACTTACAGATACTTATCCTCACAAGGCTGTAATGCGAATCTTAAAAGGTCTTATTAATAATAATAATAATAATAATAATAATAATAATAATAATAAACCTAGTGCCAGTTATTGGGGTGAATGCTGGAAGATCAGAGAAGCAGAAAAACCACAGCCACCTCACCTTGCCAGAACCTCAGCTGATCCTGTTTCCACAGACTGGAAGCCTCTGAGTCCTCATCCAGAATGAATCTCAGCTGAACTGCTGCTAAAAGCCTAAAAGCTGAACCAGGCTCTAGTTCCTGGTCCTCACGCCTTAAATACCTTTCAGCTTCCTACCATCACCTGGGATTAAAGGCATGTGTCACCGTGCTGCTGGTGTTTCCAGTGTGGCTTTGAACTTACAGAGAGATCCAAATGGATCTCTGCCTCTGGAATGCTAGGATTAAAGGCATGTGCGGCACCATTTTCTGGCCTCTATATCTAGTGGCTGTTCTGTCCTCTGACCCCAGATAAGCTTATTAAGGTGCACAATATTTTGAGGAACACAATTATTACACACACAAGGCCCTGAGCTGGGTTGGGGAGGTGGAGGTGGTTTTCATCTATTGTCCCTACTCTCAATTGGGGAAATTGAAACACACAAGTTTAATGATCTGTCAAAAGGTTATTAGATGTCTAAGTCAATATTTGAACCTACAAAACTAAATTTTTTTTTTATTTAATTGGTGCACCATTCCTGAGGTACTGCAATACCATGTTGATGCGTGGAGTGGACGGAGCAAGCTCCTATTCCAACTCCTACTTCCAAAACTCCATTTAATATATTGTCCTTGGATAGAGGACGTATCAGATATTAAACTGATAAGAACAGATACTACAGTTGATCTTAGCCAAAAGGCCGAGAAGCAATGGACATAAACTAATTTTAGAGACCAGATCTTGGTCACTGTTACTCAGTGTGCTCATGAAGGGTGAGCTAGGAACCGAGGGTGATTTCAGGGGTCCTAGGCTGAGTCCCTGCAAAGGCTCTCTGGCAATCGGTACATGAACAGACTACAATCCTGTGATTCTCATCCACTGGGCCCAGCAGTATGGATCAAACAGATACTAGGCAGTTACTCCACCACTGATGTATACACCAGCTGACCATTTATGTCATCATCACCCCCAAAGTGGCAATAAAATCATCCTCTTTGTGTTTCCTGTCTGGCTTCTGTAGACCCTAATACCAGTGTCCTCAGAATGTTCGAGGCATGTCTTTTTCTGCTCCTAACGAGTGGAGACTTGTTGGCCCGTTTCCAACAGTCATTCCTGGCCTCTTTCATTTTATTCAGATATGTGGCCACATGCTTCTGGAGAGGACATGCCTTCCAGAGCCATGGCGTAACTCTTGACAGGTATCTGCCACTGTGTGATGGCACCTTGCCAGCAAACCTGAGCTCACGCCCGTTGAGGGGTTGTGAGAAAGACTTATTAAGGACTATGTACTCAGGTACCTCCCTGGTTCTCAGGCAATCGTATCACAGATTGCTTAGAACTCGCCAACTGTCCTGGAACTGTCAAGGAATTCTGCTTTTAAAAACATTGTCAAAATATTAGGAGAGTCCAATGATAAAAATGGAGAGAATCCAAGTCCTTCCATTTTCCAGCCACTGAGCTAAACCTGAGCCTCTGCTCTTCTGACTGGTGGCTCACTCAGGCAGCTTTTGGTTGGCATCCTCCTCAAGCTGAAGGCATCTTCAACTCCCAGGATTCCATCTTCAGCTGGGCGCGCGCGCACACACACACACACACACACACACACTCACCCACACCTGTGGTTCAGCCTTCGCATAGTTGAAGGGACCTCTGTCTCTAGGGCAGACTCCTGGACTCTGAAGACAAATGCTGCTTTAGGGGTTGCAGGCTTTAGCCTGCTCTATTTCTCATGACGCTGAGTGGATTCAGTCCAGTCCGATCAAACTCTGATTCTTTGCAGAAATCAAGCTCATTCTGGATTTTATACACGGAGGCAAGTAAGCCAGACCAGCCAAAACAGCCTTGCAAAAAATCCTCAGGGAGCCCCGTTACTCAGCCTGGTTTCAATAATTCTGAGTCCCCACTAGGGCAGACAGAGGAGAAGGGTGGAATGGGATGGAGAAAGAAATGAACCAACATGGTATGGAGAATTAACTTGACACATGGACAAGGCAATTCATTAGAGAAAGGATCATGAGATACATTTTTAAAGTAACTTGAGTCTAGACCTTTCTGTATGACAATCTTCCTGGGTTCAGTCCCCAGCACATAAAGCCAAACAGACACAATACCGAGGGCAGGAGAGGGGACTCCGTGGCTCAGTTGTGTGTCCTGCTCTTCCAAAGGACCAGAGTTCGGTTCCCAGAACCCACCTTGTCATGCTACTCAAACTGCGTATAATTCTAGTCCCTGGCAATCCAATTCTCTAGCCTCTGTGGGCACCTTTGTTCATGGGCACATACCCATAACTTAAAGTAATAAATATGCTAAAGGGATTTTTTTTTAAAGACAATACTAAGTCAATAGCACATGGTACTCTGTATTTACAATCTTTATGTTTTATTTATCAGTTAAAATTAACGTGGGGGCTGGAGAGATAGCTCAGCGGTTAAGAGCACTGCTGCTCTTCCAGAGGACCCGAGTTCAATTTCCAGCACCCACATAGCAGCTCACAACTATCTATAAATCCTGTTCCAAGGGACCCAACACCCTCATACAGACATGCATGCAAACAAAACACCAATGTACATAAAATAAAAATAAGGGCTGGAGAGATGGCTTAGTGGTTAAGATCATTGGCTGCTCTTCCAGAGGACCTGGGTTCAATTCCTAGCACCCACGTGGCAGCTCACAACTATCTATAACTCCTGTTCTAGGGGATCTGACACCCTCATACAAGCATGCATGCAGGCAAAAACACCAATGTACATAAAATACAAATAAATTATTTTAGAAATTAAAAATAATCAAAAAATTAACTCTGAACCTAATTTAAAATAGATTCTAAACTATAAATATTAATATGACAGTCTGAAACTAAAATCCTGGCTAAAAAACAGAAATCTTTTGGAGAGACCCTAATCCCTTGGAACCTCCTAAGGTAGATTACAGAATTAATTAAAGAATAATGCAATAGATAAGTGGCCTCCAGGTTAGCCACCAGCCAGTTCCTGCTTTTGTTTTTTTTTTTTTTTTTTTTTTTTAGTATTTGTGTCTTCAGTGTCCTTTCTCTTGTGTTAACCTGTTTTATAAAAGCCAATACGAGTACTTAGTGATGAAAAAAAAAAAACCACCCAAGACCTGGGAGTCATCCACGTATCCAAGCATCTCTCTGGCGCCCAACATTCGTGTTACGAATTCATGAAAAAGGTGCTTGTCTGTGACCTTGTGAGCCCCAGCTCAGGCCCGACCTACACTCGGCCAGTTGTGGTGGTGCACGCTGGTAGCATTTGCTGAAGGAGGCAGAGGCAGGAGGATCCCGAGTTTGAGGCCGGTCTAGGAGGCTTACTAAGAAGAAGCGGGCGGCCAGGACCCAGCAAAACACAGTGGAGGGACCATGGAAGCAAAAGCTGCTGCTCCGAGTTGCTGGCTTCCTCTCATTGTGTTGGTGACTGCAGTGATGCTGCTACCTGGGACAAAGGGTTTACCGCTGTTTGTTCAGAGAATTGCCAGGACCTTCGTGTTACAGGAAAGTATCGACAAAGGTCAGTTTGGAAAAGTTTGGCAAGACAAATGGTGGGGAGAAAATGCGGTGAAGATTTTCTATTCTAGGGAAGAATGTTCATGGTTCCTAGAGACAGACATTTATCAGACTGTGATTGCTCCAAACCACAGAGGAAGCAAAAAAAAAAAAAAAAAAAGTCTGCAGGGAACCATGACCACGCCTAATAGTGACTTTGAAAACTTCAAAGGATGACGGGACCCCACAAAGATGATTCCACATGGACTGTGGTAAAGCCATTAAGCCAATTAATACCAAGAAAAGATCAATTTTGGACTACAAACTGGTCAGGACAATTTCGAGATGGCTAGCTGAGATGATCCAGCCTAACAGACAAGAGTAGAGACTTGTGACTGGACAAATGATATAGGACTTGACAATTAACCCAAAATTTTCTTTTCAGGATCCTAAAGATGGAAGTAATTTTAAGAAAAAGACACCCACATTCCAAGAAGTGGGATGGGAGGTTTTTGGTCATTTAATGAGTTTTGGATATTGTCATTGTTTATGATGGTTGGTTACAAGTTGTTAATTGTTAATGGTCAGGAAAAAAGCTGAACATGGAGATTAGATTCAGAGGTTTTGTTTAAAAAAGAAAAAAGAGAGAAAAGAATATAGATATGAGATAGATCACTGAATCTATTCTGAGAAAAAAGACAAAGAATAATAGGATAAATAGGTAGATCACTGAATCTACACTAAAAAGAAAAAGAGGAAGATATAAAAATGACAAAGATAGATTACTGAATCTATTATGAAAAGAAAAAATACTTTTTAAAAAGGAATTACTTGTTTTAAATAGAATAAGTAATGAAAATTTTTTGAATTTGTCAAATGTTACTGGACTGGACATTGTTATATATTAATGGAGTTTTTTGTCTGAATCTGTCAAATGTTAATGGACTAGACATCATTAATGTAATCTTGACTGTGTATATTGTATATACTTACTGAAATCATTTTTTCTTGTATTAGTTATAAGCTTTTTTTTAAATTTTAGACAAAAAGAGAGGAAATGTGGTATTGTATTCCCCAAATATTGTGCACGCTAATAAACTTATCTGGGATCAGAGACAGAGCAGCCACAATATTAAACATAAAGGATAGACAGTGGTAGCACACCCTTTAATCCTAGCATTCCAGAGGCAGAAATCCATGTGTTCAAGGATACAGACAGGCATTGTGACTCATCACGCCTTTAACCCCAGAAAGCAAGCCTTTAATCCCAGGGAGTGGTGGTAGAAAGCAGAAAGATATATAAGGCGCGAGGACCAGAAACTAGAAGCATTTGGCTGGTTAAGCTTTCAGGCTTTGAAGCAACACATTTCAGCTGAGATCCATTCGGATGAGGACACAGAAGCTTCCATCTGAGGAAACAAGACCAGCAGAGGAATTGGCAAGGTGAGATAGCTGTGGCTTGTTCTGTCTATCTGATCTACCAGCGTTGACCCCAATAACTGGCCTCAGGTTTGATTTTATTAATAAGAACTGTTAAGATTCCTGCTACACATCTCCATTGGCCTTTTAAGCTTCCACCAGACCTGAACCAGCCCTACCATCTGCCCGCTGCTTTTTAAACATACGTTCTTAATCATCTGCACAGCTTGCCACACACTCCGGGCTGCTACAGTGTGAACACAAGCTTCAAAATGTGATGCTCAACTTTATCAAAAATATGCACAGCGCAAAAGCCTTTCTCGGCTTCATCCCCACATAGCTGAGCAGAGAGCAGGGAAGCCCCTGGCATTCTTTGCTGCGCTCTGGCGCCGAGACGTCACCTGACACGACGCAACCAAGCTCTTCTCTAATCTGACGTTCCTCAGGAGAAGGAATGGTGTCTGATGCACCGTGAATCTGGACTTGTGCTCCTTTCCTGTGCTTTACTGGTAAAAGTTTCGTCTCCAGCTGGCTTGGTTTTGCTGCTGCAGTAATGCGACGATTCCTCTGGGTGGAGGCAGAGCACCAATGATTGTGTTGCAAGGTTGCTTCTGTAAACTCCTAAGTCAGAATCTTGAATGTTTTACACTGTATGTAAAGTGAACGCATAATTGAAACTCATCGTTGAGAATTACATATAATCAATAAGAGGATCGTGTGGGCTTTTTTTTTATTGTAACCTAGATTTTAGCATAATCTTACCTAATAGGTTCTATTTGAATGTAGGGAAGGTGTCCTAATAAAGGACAGAAGGTTTTTAGATATTTGAGACCAGCCTGGTCTACAGATCGCGTTCCAAGACAGCCAGGACTATACAGAGAAACTCTGTCTTGGAAAAAAAAAAAAAGGAAGGAAGGAAGGAAGGAAGGAAGAAAGAAAGAGAAAAAGAAAGAAAGAGAAAGAAATTCTAGAAGTAAACAGTGTACAATAATCTTAAAGGTAATTCTTCGAGCAAAGTGTATTTTTTCCCTAAATATTATTTAAGGAAGATAACCGGTATTTTATTTGGGTTTAGGGCATGTGTGTGTGTGTGTGTGTGTGTGTGTGTGTGTGTGTGTGTGTGTTTGCTTGTCTGTTCCATGCAGGGCTGCCTATCTGCAGCCCAAAAGAGCCTCAGACTTACCTGCTCTTGCCTCAGCCTCCCAAGAGCAGGTAGACAAGTGTATATCGGACAAACTGTATATTATTACTAAATGAACCTGGCATTTATTTGCTTTTCCCTTCCTTTGCTGTTTTCATGTGTGTGCGGTGTGTGTGCATAGGTGAAGTCATGGGGGAAGGTGAACAAAAGCTTGGCGAAGGTTCAAGGCTAATGTGCGAAGCCATCCTCCGCTCCTCCACCTTATTCAATGAGGCCGGGTCTCTCAGCCAAACTCAGAGCTCACCTAGCATGCTGGCCTCCCTAGGGAATCCCCCCTGTCTCTGCCTTCTGAGGCTGGAATTACAGCCCAGCCACCACCGTGCCCCTGAAACGTTTGCATGGCTGCTAGGGATCCCAACTCCACTCCTCAGGTTTGCGCAAGTGTTTTCAACCTCCGGGAGCCACCTCGCATCCCACGTTTGAAACGTTAAGGACCGCCCTTAGCGGTGACTGGCAACCCTAAGAGACACCTCAGGGCCAGCAATGAGTGTGATGGGTAAGGAGCCAGAGGATGACCCAGAGGTCATTTCTACACACAGCATTTTTCTGAGAGGCTGAGGCAGGAGTTCACATAGGAAACCGCCCTGGTTCTGTATGAGGAGGGAAGGGCTGGGAGTGGGAAACTGAGAGATCGAGTGCGTCCTGTGACTTCCGGAAGCCTGAAACCTGAACCAGTGCACACGGTAGAATTAGGGTCCTGCTGATGACAGCTAGCCACAGAATGTTGTGGTTGTGTGTGTGTGTTGTGTGTGTGTGTGTGTGTGTGTGTGTGTGTGTGTGTGTGTCTAAGTTTGTCCCAATTTCTCTTCTGAGGACTTGGAGCGCTAGGAGAAGCCCCACGTGGGAGTGGCACGCGGTGGGGGGGGGCGGGGATGCGGGGGCAAACAGGAAGCAGGCCCAATAAGTGGGTGAGGAGCTGGGTTCACTAGGAGGAAGTTCCCCTGCCTCAGAACAGCCGCTGTCACCAGAGGCCCAGGACCAGACCGCCCTGAAGTTTTCTGGTATTCTGTTCAGAGTGGGGAACCGATTGCAGAACCTGACCCATTTTTTTAAAAAGGACACAAACTATGGGTTGGATAGCTTTTGTTTTTCTCAGTGAACCAGACCTCAATGGTTGCCCCTACAGCCTCCCCCGATGGCTCCACCCAGAGGTGAGATCATTGGCCCTGCACATCATGGGGATGATACTTAAAGTCTGTCAGACTGCAGATGCCATAGTGCCCACCGTGCTAATAAACCAGAACCTCCCCCATCCCATATCAGAGGCGTTCAGAGTTGATACCCTTCCGGTTCTTTTTTGTGATGACGATGGGTATGCATCAGAACTGACATGCATGTCCTACAGTATTGGCACCAGCACATATTGTATGAGTATACTGTCCATTCTGTAATTAAGTTGATGGTATGTATGTAATGTTATTGCAATAATTATTACATAGCAAAAATCATGATCAAGCCACTAGCTGAATAATTAGGTTATTTAAATATTTTAATTGGATCTTATAATTTGATTCTCATGTAAATTTAAACAATAATAAAATAAATATAATTATTAATCATACAAATATAATTTACTAACTTGAAGCTGCTTCTCCTTTTCAGTTTTCCCTATTTTGATAGGCAGATAGTGGTATCTCACTGTGCTTTTTGTTGTTCGTTCGTTCGTTCGTTATTGGGTTTGGTTTTTTTTTTGTTTTGTTGTTTGGGTTTTTTTTTTTTTTTTTTTTGATTCTGGACTTCCTGTAGGTTAAGCAAACACTTTACTAATGAGCCATACTCCCAGCTCTCACTGTTTCTCTATTGAGTGCTTTGCTTTGTCTTGTTTATTTATAGCAGCTCTTTACATATACTAGGTACTCTCCTGAATTCACAGACATCCAGATAGATCTCTGCCTGCCAAGTGATAGGATTAAGGACGTGTGCTAACATTGCCTGACTTCTTGTTTACTTTAAATGGCTGGTTTTTTTCCCCTCTGATCTTCAGGCAAGCTTTATTTATTAAAACACAAATAAAAATATCACCACATTTCAGCACAAATATAATATCACCACACCATATGGTTGAGGACTTGCTGAAAATGAGCTCCAGCAGCAGTTTGGCATTGTGTGGCTGTGCCTTAGTTCTGTTTGGTCTTCAGACTCACATGGATTTACAGAGAAGGGAAATGGGCCATTCTCCCTCAGAAGTAGGGCTCTGAGTGTAGCCTGGGTGAAGACGCATTGTGAGGAGCATTTCCCTGACTCATGCCTGTGTGTGCAGCCCCTGGGCAGCCAGCCCAGGACTCCTTTTTTACAGGGTGAGCCAAGGACAGGGCACCTAGAAGGCCTCTTCCAGGTGGAGGGGAGGACAGCTGGAAAGCAATGTCCCGAGTCGCACCGCACCTTTGCAGCACCCCAACCTAACCACGTCTGCCTGCCCCAGAGAGCCAAATGACTCTGCGTTCTGTGTCTAGCATCACTGGTGATGGCTGGCTGCCACTGGCATTAAACCCATGCTTACATTCCAAGAAAGGTCTGATTTCACAGGGAGAACGCTCAATGGAAGCAGCACAGAGTCCCCAAGCACCCCGCAGTCCTAGATATGAGACTATCAGGTGTCCTGCCTGCCCGGAGCTGCAGGCTGTGACTTCTCCATGCAAACACAAGCCTGGCTTTGTTGTTTGGAGGGCACACCTTGCATTGCCCCAGGCTTCAGGCAGAGGGAGCCGGCCTGAGTCTTCCCTTCCTTTCTTTCCTTGGCTCCAAGAATCCAAGTGGCCTGAGCCTGTCTTCGGGGTTTTAAAGTCACCAAGATGTTATCTCCTCACCATCCCATAGCCTCAGTTTTAAGGTCCGGGAGCTGGTTCCCTTCAGGTGTTTGTATTTGCTTTTCCTCATCGGCACCACTGTGTAATGTGTATCATCTGTTACAGGAGCACACCGAGATGACCACTCAGACACAGTTTAAGCCAATTGAAAGTCTTTATTCCAACTAACTGGGACTTACACTCTGGTATTTGTTTGGGTCCTAAACATAATCCTGAGTGTCCAGGGAACAAGGGTATGGTTGTTGTTGTTTGTTTTTATTTGGTTTGTTTTTTTTTTGAGACAGGTTTTCTCTGTATAGCCCTGGCTGTCCTGGAACTTGCTCTGTAGACCACACTGGTCTTGAACTGGGATATCTGCCTGTCTCTGTCTCCCAAATACTGGGATTAAAGGTGTGTGCCACCACCACCAGACAGAGGACAGGGTAAGCCTCTCAGCTCTAGTTGCTGAAAGTTAGTGTGTGCCTTTAAGTGCTAGTTCAGGCAATCTGTAATGCTTTCTTCATCATTCATTCATTCATTCATTCATTCACTTTCCTCATTGATTTGTTTGCAATGCTGGGAACTGAGCACAGAGTCTCCCTCACTCTGGAGCTTTCCTTGTTTTAAATCTTGGACTAGCTCGGTGGGAAAGGGTGCTTGCTCTGGCCCCGGGCTACCTGAGTTCAATCCTGGAACCCACTTGGTAAAGGAAGAGACTTAACTCCCACAGTTTGGCCTCTGGCTTCCGTGTGGAAGCTGTGTTAGGAGTGGGACCACACACACATGCAAATAAATAAACAAATAAAGGTCAAATCTTGTTTAGCATTTCCTGCCCTTAGTTGATTTAACACAACACTATATACTTTTATCAAAACACACAAATGTCAGGTACACCTCGGTCCTTTCTAGTTCTGCTTTAAATAGTTCTTAACTACCCTCCTGAGAGGCCACCGACCTCCCCTACCACAGACTAGTTTGGCAGGTTTTTGTTTTGTTTTTTAAATAGCATGCAAATGACTCCCCAGGCATCCTGTGGGGACTTCAGAACAAGGACTCTGTCCTATCAGCATTTTCTCCCGATAGACATTCATCAAGACCGATATCTGGAAAAAGAAGACTTAAAAAAAAACCCAAACAGGCTGGAGAGATGGCTCAGCAGATAAGAGCACAGGCTGCTCTTCCAGAGGACCTGAGTTCAATTCCCAGTACCCACATGGTGGCTCACAACTATAACTCCAGTTCCAGGGAATCCAGCACCCTCACACACACACCCAGAATACATGCAAGCAAAGCACCAATGCACATAAAATAAAAATAAATCATTTAAAAAAATTTAAAAATAGGGGCCTGGAGAGATGGCTCAGAGGTTGGGAGCACCGACTGCTCTTCCAGAGGTCCTGAGTTCGATTCCCAGCACCCACATGGTGGCTCACAGACATTGTGGTGAGATCTGGCTCCCTCTTTCGAATACATAATAAATAAATTTAAAAAAATTAAAAAATAATAAAATAAAAGGGTACTTCTGCAGCAAAACACTGTCACCCAGGAGTGTCCTATTCCTTAGTGGGGGACTGTGGCCCTGGCTTCTGGTTCTACAGACTACATAGATGGTTCTTTTTTTCTTTTCTTTTTTTGGGGGAGAGGGGAGCTTCGAGACAGAGTTTGTTAAAATTCTGTACATGCAGAGTTCGGGGTCCTGTGTCTTACGTCTTACATCATCAGGGCGCTGGTGCGTGGTCATGTAATCCCCGCCTTAAAGAGCCAGATGCGGACCCCCACACTCTGTGTTCTTTCTCTGCTCCCGCCATCTTCCTTTCTGTCCAGGCCTGGCTCTCCCCCCTCCTGTCCCCTTTCTTTCTAATAAAGCTCTTTGTAACTCTGGTAGTTGAGGCCATGGCCTGTGACTTTTCCACCAGCGCCATTTATCATAACCATCAGGGTTTCTCTGTGTAGTTTTGGAGCCTGTCCTGGATCCTGCTCTGTAGCCCAGGCTGGCCTTGAACGCACAGAGATCTGCCTGGCTCTGCTCCCGAGTGCTGGGATTAAAGGCACACACCACCGCCACCCAGCTAGATGGTTCTCTTGAATATTGAAAATTCACACCAATACAACTGACTAATCCTGGTTATTACAAAATATAATCTCCTTGCTTTTCTAAATAATTCATTATCAATTTATGAAAATAACAACAGTGAACATCGATATTCTATAATGTGTGGTGTAATTGAATTGAACCAATTTCAGAGAAATATTCATGCCTATATCAAAACATACTTATTTGGACCATATTTATGTTTTCACTCATCTGTTTACTTATTTATTTGTTCTGTTTTTTTTGAGACAAGGTCTCACTATGTAGCTCTGGCTGGCCTGGAACTCACAGACATCCTCCTGCCTCTGTCTCCTGAGTATTGTACTTGTTCTTTTATTTAACAATCCTGATTCAGCGCAAGAAGAAAGAGCTTTGTGAGCCAGGCTCTGCGGGCAAAGTGGGGCAGGGACGGGAAGTGTAGACTGTTCCCATTAAAGCCTGGGGGTTGGGGTGTGTTGTAATTACTTCTTGGACAGCCTCCCTGTAGATCGGGATGGGATTGAAGGCAGGTGTCCTGAGGGTGTCAATGAGTGTCTAAGTGGGTGCTGTCAGATGATTGATCATGTCTGCCAAGGAAGGAGGCAGGGAGGGAGGTGGGGAGTGACTTGCCTGATAACAACAGTGGTTTTGTTTATCAGTAATGTTGCTGAATAAGTACATGGATGAATACACAGGCACATTAAATCAGCAGCTTACTCCGTCTATTTGGGAAATGCTGCTTTGCCATAATTCCAGGAGAGAGGAAGATAACTATTCACACATACAAGCTTCACAATCGTACTGTAGTAAGCATTTAGCGTTCATTGCTTTACCGAAGCACAAAACTCACATATGAAAAGACAACTGCACTATTGCCTTTTTACCTGTTAGTACAAATTAAATAATATACAGTGACAATCAAACTCGAGGTGAATCTGTGGCACTGACTGGAAAGACTAGAAACCCGGAGGCTGGTCACAGTGGCTGCGGAGGAGGATGGAAGGTCAGCCTGTACCAGTTCACAGGTTTACCTCAAGGCTCCATAAAAATGTCTCCTCCTCTGGTTCCCGAGGATTTTACCAAGGAGAACAGCCCCACTGTCAGCCTGGAGACCCGCAGAGACTGGAAACCACACCCTTCTCTTTGCACTTGCAGCTGGGCTCCTGACCTCCAGGACTGCTAGCTAATCCGATCCCATGATAAATGAGGGTGCTGGGGCCCTGGGACCAATCAGATATCCATGACTGAGCTCCCGGGGCCCCAGAAGCTTCTGCCTCTGGGAGGAACCTGTTTAAGCTGGGAGGCACCCCCCCCACGCCCTCCCAAGAAAGGGGCTGAAAGTGCTTTTGTTTTGAAAGTCACACTAAGAAGCCCTCCATCGGGACTGTGACTTTGCACAGGGCGGGCCCTTTGGTTTGTGAAGTGACGACCCTTGATTCCGATCGCTTTATTTTGATCACTTTTTTTTTTTTTTTTTAATCATGTTCCTGCAGGTTAGCATGGAATGTGAGACAGGTTAAGTCGAAGACAGAGACTTGGCCTCCCCGTTCAGCTTAGTTAATTAAAATTTAAAAATCAGAAGAGTGTGGCAGGACAATAGGGGTCCGGACCATTTGTGATGGGCTAAGTCTTTATTCCGCGGCTCTGGCAGCGGCGGCGCCTTTCTTTGTCCCACGGAGCTCCAGTTGGCTCCTGGCTTCGGAGGGAGGGCTCCAGCTGTATGCAAAGTGCAGAGTCCCCGTCCCAGTCCCCCCCCCCCAAAGGGTGCTGTATGCAGCAGTGGATTTCCATATCAATAGGCACCCATTCTTTCTTCTTCCCCACTCAAGTTGGCCTCCAACTCACTAGCTGAGGATGACCTTGAACTTCCTATCCTCCAACCTCCACCTCCCAAGTCCTGAGATTAAAGGCTTGCATCACCACTCCCCGTTTTTTTGGATGACTTTGGAAGGAACTTCTAAGAGTGGCAGATCTGCTCCCATGAAGCGGGGGACTCCTGGGTAGAGGTGAAGTGTCTTACTAACAAGCAGAGTTGGGGCACACTTCAGAGACTCCCATACAGGGTGGGCACCCGACCTGCCCTTCAGCCTGGTGGGCTCCACTGAGTAGGGCGGGAGAGAGCACAGCTCAGAGCATGGGTGGACGGAGACTTTTTTCCTCAGCAACTCGGTGGCTATCAAGAGCGAGCACGCTCTCCCTCTGTCATCTGCCCTCTAGGAGTATGGGTTGGCAAGCCGATCCAGGCATCCTTACCGCTTTGATCTTGTCTGTCCTCTGAAGTAGCAGGAGATTAGCAGGAGAAAAGGCACACTCAAGGAAGACAGTGAGTACTCCGGAACCCCCAGGCCTGGAGTCTCCATACCCTCCTTCAGAGGAGAGAAGAAGGTGAAGTAATGTAGAGGGGAAGGGAATGAGCCCAAAGGAGTGTCCTACAGACCACTGCTACAACTTAAAGACAAATTTGAAGCAGGCTTTCATTAAATACTGGCCAGGTTGATGGCTTCTGGCCAGGTCCATCTCTGGATTCCCAGAACACCTTGCAGAGGCTTGTTAAAGGCAAATCCATAAGGCCACCATATTTCCCATCAGGTCCAATCAGAGGCGAGTGTACATCCTGATGTATTTCCTGTCTGAGTACCTCCCACCCACATGCACATTCGGTGCAGATGGATTAAAATACACACAGAACAAACAGGAACATATTCTTAACTGTCTTAATTGCAAACAGAACTCTGAACCTGCAAGGTGTATTTTTCCTGTTTTGGTCTCAGAAGGACAGAGAGTAGTTTTCTTTCGAGAAGTGAGTTCTAGACAGCCAGGGCTATTACACAGAGAAACCTTATCTCGAAACAAACAACACCACCAACAAAAAATAATGACTCTCCTCACCCCAAAGGCTCATATGTTTAAATGCTTGGTCCTTAGCTGGTAGAACTGTTTGGGGAAAATTAGGAGGTGTGGTTTTGTTGGAAGAGGTATGGCACTGGGGATGGGTTTTAGGGTTTCAAAGGGCACAGTTGGCTTTCTCTCTGCCTCATGCTTATGGACCAGGTGTAAGTTCTTAGCTACGGCTCCAGTGCCATGCCTGCCTGCCTGCCTGCCTGCTGCTGCCATGCTCCAGCTCCCCACGAGCCATCATGGTCATGGACTCCAACTCTCTGGAACTGTGAAACCTCAGATTAAATTCTTTTTTATTTTTGTTTATTTGTCTGTCTTAGTGAGTTTTTTTTTGTTGTTGTTGTTGCTGTGAAGAGACACCATGACCACAGCAACTCTTATAAAGAAAACATTTAATTGGGGTAGAGGCTTACAATTTCAGAGGTTCAGACCATTATCATCAATGACAGGGAATGTGGCGGCGTGCAGGCAGACATGGTGCTGGAGCTGAGAGTGCTACATCCTGCAGGCTACAGGAAGTCAACTAACACACTGGGCGGTATCCTGAGCATAGGAAACCTCAAAGCCCAACCCCACAGTGACACACTTCCTCCAACAAAAGCATACCTGATAGTGCCACTCCCTATGAGATTATGGGGGGCCAATTCCATTCAAACTACCACGTTATTTATGTTTGTTTGTTTGTTTGTTTGTCTGACTATTGGTTTTTTTGGGGACAGTGTTTATCTCTGTAGCCCTGGCTGTCCTGGAACTCACTCTGTAGACTAGGCTGGCCTCAAACTCTGAGATCAGAGATCTCTGCCTCTGCCTCCCAAGGGAGTGCTGGGATTAAAGGCATAGGTCACCACTGCCTGGCTTCTTTTATTCTTTTTTTTTGGTCATGATGTTTTGTCACAGCAGTAGAAAAGTCACTAAAACAGGTGGTAAGCTGGATGTGGGAACAGTGCTAAACCAGATTGAAACAGAAGAATCAGAAGTTCAAGGTCACCACCCCCCACCTATACACAAAGTTCAAACTTCAAAGTCAGTCTGGTGTACTTGAGACCCTATCTCAAACAAATAACAAAAGTGGCCTCTGGGCTGGAGCGATGGCTTAGGGTTAAGTACACTGACTGCTCTTCCAGAGGCCCTGGGTTCGATTTCCAGCACCCACATGGTGGCTCACAACTCACATCTCCAGTCCTAGTCATCCCAGCAGTGGTCTCCAGCACACATGTGGTAAAGAGGCATACAGGCAGACACAGTTTTAAAGAAGTGGCCTCTAGTATCTGACAATCCTTAAAATATTGACAAGATTTAAACTCAAACAAACACAAAGGAGAGGGAGAAGACAGTTTTGAGGGAAAGGAGGAGAGAAAGCGAGAGAACATGGTTGAACAAAGGCCAAGTTGAATGTGACTCTTTCCTAGACGCCTCAAGTCTTGCCTCTGCTGGGATTACAAACCTTTCTTTGTTCACAATTGGATACAAAGCTCATGTATTTAGGCATTTAGATTCCAGCCAGTGATGTGGGTTAGGCCCTTGGGACCAAGAGACAATCTCACACATCCATGATTCTTCTGTCACCTTTTTTTTTTTTTTTTGTAAAAAAGAGTCTTTAATGAAATAGTCACCCTTGTGCAGAGTGTGAAGGAAAATGTGTGCTGTTCCCGAGTGCCTGAGCCTCCTCCAATCTGTGATGCCACCTGCTCTGTGGGGCAGAGAGGTGAAACAGTTGCTGTGCAGCCTGGGAATGGTCAGAAGGGCCCTGCTGCTGAGAGTGAACTCCTGAACACATCAGCCAGAGAGCTCTGCCTAAGTCCTTAAACTACTGAATTTTTGGAAAGGCAAATGAGGTGAAGAGAGACAAAGATTCTAACTTTAGTTAGGTTCCTGAATGTTTTCTGGGCCCTTCCATGGGCTCCCTTGGAATATCTAGTTGTAAGCAAAGAATCCTAAGTTAGTTAGCTAGCCCCGTCCCCAGAGATGGGTCGGGTCTCATTGTCCACGTGTCCTTCCAATCTTGTCTAACTCTAACCTGTTCTCATTGAAGAATCCTCTTGGGTTGGGGTAGGCAGAGTCCCTGCCATCTTGGCTCTAATGGTCCATCGTTCTTATTGTATTGAAAGACCCGTAGTAGGTGGGTTTACAAAGAGAAGAGGTTTATGTAGTTCATGTTTCTGGAGGTACACGGGCATTGGCTCAGCTGTGTTGAGGGTTGTACTGGGTGGTTTTTTGTGTGTTAACTTGACACAAGCTAGAGTCATCAGAGGAAGGAGCCTCAGCTACAGAAATGGCTCCATGAGATTCAGCTGTAAGGCATTTTCTCATTTAGTGATCAATGTGGGAGGGCCCAGTCCATTATGGGTGGTGCCATGCCTGGGCTGCTGGTCCTGGGTTCTGTAAAGAAAGCAGGATGAGTAAACCATGGGAAGCAAGCCAGTAAGCAACACCCCTCCATGGCCTCTGCATTCAGCTCCTGCCTCCAGGATCCTTGCCCTGTTTGAGTTCCTGTCCTGACTTCCTTCAGTGATGAACAATAATGCTGAAGTGTGGAGCCAGATAAACCCTTTCCCCCCCACTTGCCTTTTGTCATGGCGTTTGGTTGCAGCAACAGAGACCCTCAGACAAGGGTCTAGTGACAGATGCACCGTGACAGAGCACATTGGAGGGATAGACCGTGTATCGAAGTGGGGCAGAGTGACCAAGAACCAGACTTGCTCTTACAGCATCTTGTTCTTACGGGAGCTAAGGATACCACAGATGCTACCCTAATCCCCTCTATGGGCTCAGCCCCCAGTGATCTAAAGACCTCTCGTCATGACCTCAGTAGGGACCTAACCTCCAACACTTGAGCCTCATGACTATTGCTGCATCAGTCCCTTTTACGTTGCTGTGATCAACACCATGACCAAGGCAACTTTTAAAGGGAGAGGTTTATTTGGGGCTTACGGTTTCAGAGTGATAATGGTGGAGCAGAAGAAGGTGGTGGCCGGGTGGCGGCGGGCGGCGGTGGCAGGCAGCGGCGGGAGGCTGGAGCAGCAGATGAAGAGCTCCACCTCTGGAACCTTAAGCAGGAGGCAGAGTGCACTGAGGAGAAGACAGGACGCTTTTGAAGCCTTGAAGCCTTTCCCTCTCACCCTATGACACACCTCCTCCAATAAGGCCACGCCCCCTAATCCTTCCCAATTAGTTCCATCAACTGAGACCCAAGTGTTTGAAACATATGAGCCTATAGAGGCCATTCTCATTCAAACCACCACACATGTCTAAACCACAGCCTCATCAGACCCCATGCTTTTTTCTGCTGACCACGCCCCCCATGACTTTTGCCTTTCCCCACTTGCCCAGGCTGTATTTGGAGTTGAACCAAACCTCCCTCCCACACTGCCAACGATCACAATGGTCCCCAATGAGGTCTTCCTTCTTGTGATGTGACATGTGTCAGTGAATACTTTTTGTCTTTAACAGTTCCTCTTGTCAATCCCACTAATCAAAAATAAGACCACTACCACATTTTAAAGACAAATTTGAAGGAAGCTTTAAATACTGGCCAGGTGGATGGGCTCTGGCCAAGTCCATACTCAGGTTCCCAGGAAATGGCCCAGAATAAAGTATGGCAAGAGCTTGAGAAGGAAAACCCATAATTCATTGCTTTTCCCATCAGGTCCAATTAGGGGGCTAGTATGATATGCTTCCTGCCTGTGAACCTCCCCCCCCCCCCCCATGTGACCAAGCACATCGGCACAGATGGTCAAACAGTCTTGTTTAGGGGAGTGAAAACTTGTGACTTGTTATCTCCCATAAACAATAGCCTCCAGCATTTCAGGAAACTATCTGTCCTTGGGCAAGGGGCTTGCAGATCAGAGTCATTTTTTGTTTCATGGATCATAGGAATTAAAACTTTAACGTGTAACTTTGGCTCTTACATGCTGTATCAGGAATCCACTGTGTGGTTGGTAATGTCCTCAGTGTCTTATACATGTGCGTCCTGTGTATGACAAAGGCAGAGTGGTATTGTGGCTGTCACTGCCTCCCTTCAGATGCCTCTTTAAGGACATCGTGCTGGCTGTGGTCTTGTAGACAAATTTCTTATTAAATAAGAAACACAGAGCCAAATACAGAGTTAAAGCCAAAGAGATCAGAGCAAGAGCCACCCTAGCTTAGCTTACCCCCGGCAGTAGCTTCCCCGAGAGAGACCTTCTAATGTCTGATTTGTATTTTTATTGCTTTCTTGTTCTGCTTTCTCATTGGCTCTAAGCCCAGCCACATGACTTCCTCGTCACTACCTGTCTATATAGACCTCCTGGTCTCTATGGTTGTACTGGATTAAAGGTTCCTGTTACCAACTTGGCTGTGTCCTTGACCACACAGAGACTCTGCCTGTTGTGTGATTGGATTAAGGTGTGGCCTACCACCGCCTGACTGCTGTCCCTGGCTCGCTATGACCTCCGATCTCCAGGCAAACTTTATTTATTAACATACAAATAAAATCACATTTCAGCACAATTAAAATATCACCACATGGTCTCCTACGTCTTTCCCTTGGGTGGGGCAGAGGCAGAGAATTGGTCTAATCTGGGTCCATTAATTTTCCTCTCCCAGAGTTTTGGGACATAGGGACTGAGAAAAGGGGCCAGTGAGAGCTGTCATGTCCTATGTGTTTATAGCTCAGACCTTTACTTAAAGGTGGCCAAAGCTGCCAACAGAAATGATAGAAGAGAAGTCAATGTGACCAGACACCATTTGCAGGGAGCAGAGGCAGGCAACCCAGATTTCCAGTACAGGAGATCAGAAATATCTTCACCTCATAGAAGCCAGAGAACTGTTTTTTTTTTTTTTTTTTTTTTTTTGTTTTTGTTTTTGTTTTTTGTTTTTTTTTGAATCATCTTTCAAATAATAGGAACTCAAGAGACCTTGTGTTCCACTGTATAAGATGATGTGATCTAAATCTATTCTGGTACAGAATGTAATTTTGTGAGATATTGTAAACAGATGTTTCCTGTCCTGACCACCCAGTCCCAAATAATTGACCCAGAGGCTGAATATGAATTATAAATGCTCGGTCAATAGCTCAAGCTTGTTACTAGCTAACTCTTACATTTAAATTAACCCATGTGGCTCATGGCTTGTTACCTCATTTCTACACTGTCTTGTTTGCTCAGCAGCTGGCTGTCATCTCCTGACTCCACCCTCCCTCTTCCCATCATTCTCAGTTTGGCTTTCCCACCTAACTTCCTGCCCAGCTACCAGCCTGTCAGCTTTTTATTAAGCCATGAGAGTAATACATATTCATAGTGTAGAAAAGGATTGTTCCACAGCAAGATATAACTCCCAGTGTTCTTCTGGAAGAATTTAACTTCTTTTTGTTTTTCAGACAGAGTCTCCTGTAGCTGGTGATGGCCTCTAACTCCCTAGGCAGGAGAGGATGACCTTGAACTTCCTGCCTCTACCCTCCAAAGTGCTAGAAATACAGACCTGTGCCACCACACCCAGCATAAAGAAATGGGTTTTGTTCCTTCATTTGTTTTTGTAGTTCTGGGGACTGAATCTCAAATTAACATTCTTGGTTTAAAAAATAGATCTAATGATAAACTTTAATAAGATTAAGACTCACTGTAGGGAACCTGTAACCCATTCACTCAGCCAAAGTAGCACAAGGCTGATCTGTAACAAACCTGCTTCTCTGTTTGCATCTGGTCTCTGTCACCTGGTGCCTGTTTTCTTTTCCTGTATAATGTCCTATTAAGACTAAATTGCAGCTGGGCAGTGGTGACACACACCTTTAATACCAGCACTCAGGGAGGCAGAGCCAGGTGGATCTCTGAGTTCGAGGCCAGCCTGGTCTACAGAGCAAGAGCTAGGACAGGAACTACACAGAGAAACCCTGTAGCAAGGAAGAAAAAAAAAAAGGAGTAAATTACATTGCTCTCCCAGAAGTCTTTCTCTTTGGATGAAACGTCTACGTCTACTAAATCTCACACTGAAGTGGTCTGAGGTTGCTACACTGTGGGCTTCAGCACCATACTAACCATACTAGACATGCCAAGCCTTGTGTTTACCCAGACTCATTGAATAGAGAAGTCCCATAGGTGAACTACTGTTGCACTCTGGGTACCAGGTGATGCAGGCAAGCTCAATTTAAGGACCCCGGTCTTGAGGACACAGGAACTCACAAAGAATCACAAAGGGTGTGTGGAAGTGAAGGGACACTTCTTGTCTATGTTTTTCTTGGTTCAAAGTGGCATCGTTCTAAGAAATAAATGATCATGACCGAAGTTTAGACAGTGACCCAAAGAAAACTTCATTTGTTTATTGTTTCCACGTCAGACTATAGAGTCTTGTTGAGGAGCATAAAACAGCCGCTGCTTACCCTGTACTACACCACGAGAACCACAAGCTGCTGACCAGCCACAGTCTTCTCATTCAAGGGGAAGCTAATGAGGAAGCTAATGAGAGTTTTCTTCAGAGGCAACATGTCCAAGCAAGTCAGCAAAAATTTTTATTTGCTTCTGGCTTTCAGCCATGATGGGCACCAGATGATAAGTATTTTTAAAAGTCCCCGGTAGTGGGTATCTCCGCCGATGCAATAAGCCAAATCAGACCAAATTAAAACTCCAGATTTAATGAGCAAAGCATCCCCAGGTGATCTCTGGGGAAGAGGAGAAACCATGAGGAAAGTCTATGGACCGGACCTTAAATACCCTGTAGGAGCGGTCTTGAGGAGCTTGTCGGGAGGGGGGGGGGAGGAGCCAAGGCTTGGGCGGGCTTTCTTTGGGCAGGGTCTGGAATGGAAGGAGTGGGGCCAAGTTCCCAGCTGAATATCGGGGCAGAGTTTGGAATGGGCCCGAGCTGGAGATTCCCAAAAACCATACAAGTCTCCCACTGACACAGTAAGCTTGGGACAATGTCATGTTCCTAAAAGGAGACCTCAAAACTTGACAGGTGGTAGGACCTGTTAGCATCTTTCTTAAAATGAGGCGCAGAAAGATTTAATGATTACAGGAACACACCTGAGGAAAAGCCATAAAGGGTCGCCAGATAACTAGCTTGGTCTACCAGCCTTTCCTACCATTATCAAGAGAGTACTGATTTTTCTTTCCTTTACATCCACAGCAAGGACCATATTCTCTGATGTAATACAATAGCGATCCTTACTTACAGATGGGCTCCTAACTAAGGTCCAAGGCTATGACTAGTCATCTTAATATTCTTTGTGTTTGGCAGAATTTATTTGCTGAATGACTTTGTGCATCTCTGGATAGTTATGTGGGAACTGCCCAGCAGATGTTCCTGACTGCAGATTCCTGTTACACACACACACACACACACACACACACACACACACACACCTTGATAGTGATTTTATTACCAGGAATTTTTTTTTTGTTTGGGGTAGGGGGGGTTCCCATCTGGGTAAAGGGACTTGTATCTGGGAAATTTGGGTCCCCTCTTAGGATTATTAGTCTCATTAATAAAAATAATTTAAGAACGGTCCCAAATGGAAGCAGTTTAGAAGAAAACCCTCAGGGCAGGTAAGCTGTAAACCTCTGCAGCTGCTCAGAGGAGGGTAATGGAGGAGAGACGTGGGGGGAAAAAGCAGGACTATACCATAGGCGTTACTGGCATGGGAAGTCTGCCGCATATCAGCAGGATGCCAGGAGAAGACTTCAGAGGAAGGGTAAGGAAGCCCGTGTATCAGAGAGAGCATGCTTAGGTTCTGGCCAGAGCCTGAAGGAAACAAAGTAAATGAAAAAGGAAGAAGGATGCTAACAAACCTCATTGGAAAATCAGGGCAGCTGGTAGGAACTGTTAGGGGTGGGAATTCTGGAACAAAAAGTACAGTGTCTCATTAAAGGGATAATTACCCCATCTACCTCTTCAGCATGGCGTAAGGTGAGCCAGCCTCCTTCCTGAGGGGTGGGGTCTTGGCCAACAGATTGACCAGCACAACTGGAATGTTAGGTCTCCCAGGGCTGGAGACTACTCTATGGACCAGGAGTTTTCCTTTAATAGGCCCTTATTGCTGCTCTAATTTCATGTAAATTAAATCCCTTTTAGGTTGGGAGTGTGGTTCAGGAGCAGAGCACAGAGCACACACAGGAGGTCCACTCATCAGCACAGACCCACACACACATCCACCAAACCCTTCTTATCTATGCTGGCTATTTGTGGCAGTCCATTCCACTAGAAACAGGCTCTCTCACAGGCTCCCCCTGACAGCACACACCTCTTCCAGAAAGGCCACCTCATACTCACATGTGGGGTCACTTCTGAGCTCATCACTCACTGATGGCAAAGAAAAACATCGAAAATTCAAACGGCCCTTGTTGGTTCTTTAGGGCAGTTTGTGTGCCTTTGGGTCCTCAGTGAACAGTTTGCCGAGGAAATGGGAAATGTCAACACCAGAGAGGCACTGTTTTCTTAAGGATGAAGCCTGCTAGGCTTAGGGACCCAGATTTACATATAAACAGGGTAATTTCAAGAGTAGCTGAGCTGCAGAACTTGGCTGCTGCCGGATGTGCTAATTATGATCCTCTGTAATCTTTCTAGGCTGTTGGGAAGAAGAAATGGAGAATTAGAGGAAACTGGAACCCGAGGAGGTTCAGTGAGGGGCCCAAAGAGGTCACCACCAGGAATTCGCTCTGGTATTGAAAGTGCAAAGGATTTTATAAGCAATATCTCATTTATTTGGTGGGTTCTTGTTTTTTTTTTTAGCCCTGGCTAGCCTGCCTGGAACTCACTATGTCGGTCAGAGTCCTCCCCCAGTCCACCTCCCAAGTGCTGAGATCGAAAGTGGGCACCACCATTTCTGGCTCAGTATCTCTTCACTCTCTCTAACAGCTTTGGGGAATTTCATTACTACTACCACCCAAGTTAGTTATGAGAAGGGAAACTTGGTTAAATGGCAAGCTGCAGGCGGCGGCCATGCTGGAGGAGAGTGCTGATCGAAAGAATCACAGCCATGGTTACCTTTTTAGAGCTTTATTGGGGGTGGGAGAGAGGAGAGAGAGGGACAGACAGGGACAGATGGAAGGAAGGAGCGGAAAGGAAAGAGAGGGACACACAGAGGGCCCACCCGCTTTTAGGCTGGGACACCATTGCAGGCTGATGACGTAATTAAGGACAGAATCCTTACAGAAACTACCTAATCACAGAGAGAAAGTAAGTCACACTTACTTGCCCAGATGAACTCTGCTAGTGACTGGCAAAGTCCTCAGAAGCAGGTTGAGAGCTGAGGTCAGCCTGGTTCCAAGGTACATTAGAAGGTCTTGGTTCCTAAGAGTTAAGTCTCTCTTCTCTCTCTCTCTCTCTCTCTCTCTCTCTCTCTCTCTCTCTCTCTCTCTCTCCCTGTGTCTGTCTGTCTGTCTGTCTGTCTGTCTGTCTCTCTCTCTCTCTCTCTCTCTCTCTCTCTCTCTCTCTCTCGTGTGTGATATATGTGATGTAGATGTCCCATAGGGCTGAACACTCAATTACCATGTACTCTCAGGACTTTGACTGGTTAAGTGCTTCTGTACTAACCACTGATCCCTGTAGACAGAAACTTTCTAGCCAAAGTTGAGGGTGGACTAATCTATGTATAGACATAAATATTTAGAAGACACCTTGGCAGCATGTCTACTCAGCAAGTTAACAGTAGCAGGGGCCCTCTTGGTGTCTATGCCCTCCCGAGCCATGGGCTTTTGAGCAGATTTATAGCACTAGTACGAATTCCCTCCTGCGGAAATTAGGTCACATCCAGAAGCGGTCAGTCACCTCCTTAGCCTCCCTGCCATTATTGTCCCAGTGGGTGCATTGTGCCTGACAGGTTGCGGCATGAAGAGCTCACCACTGGGTAAGACCGTTGGGGCTCTTCTCTCCCAGTGGCCTGCACAGCACATTCCAGCACTATGAAAACTAGCCAGTGGGGTGTGTGTGTGTGTGTGTGTGTGTGTGTGTGTGTGTGTGTGTATGTAGATTTCAGGTCAAGTTCCAGCTTGAGTTCTCTGTCCTGCAACCAAAGTATGTTGTGTCTTTCACAATAAGGTCCTAACACCTAGCTAGGTCTAGGTAGCCAAGAGCATGCTCATCTTTTTTTTTTTTTTTTTTTGGTTTTTCGAGACAGGGTTTCTCTGTGTAGCTTTGCGCCTTTCCTGGAGCTCACTTTGGTAGCCCAGGCTGGCTCGAACTCACAGGGATCCGCCTGCTCTGGCCTCCCGAGTGCTGGATTAAAGGCGTGCGCCACCAACGCCGGCGCATGCTCATCTTTTGATGTGAGTCCTGGGGATTCAAACTCATGGTCCTCATGTTTTGCAGAGCAAGTGCTCCTACCCACTGAGTGTCTCCCAGCCCCACCATCCTTTGGAGGTGCTGGAATAAATCTCTAAGAATTCACACATTATAAGAAAATGTTTTGCCACTGAGCTCATTCCCAGCCTTTGTACGTTCTAATTTTTAAGTTGGCAAAGAACAACCGCTGTTTGGTTCCCATTATTATACATAAAAGGCTGTATTTCTTTTCTTTTTTAGACAGGATCTCACTATGTCACCCTGACTGGCTCTGAACTTGGTATGTAGATCAGGCTGGCCTCAAGCTCCCAGAGATCCTCCTGCCTCTGCCTCCAGAGTACTGCAATTAAAGGCGTGGCCACCATATCCTTAGAGGCTACATTTCTTTCCTTCCTTCCTTCCTTCCTTCCTTCCTTCCTTCCTTCCTTCCTTCCTTCTTCCTTCTTTCTTTTCCTTTCTCTCTCTCTCTCTCTTTCTCTCTCTCTCTCTCTCTCTCTCTCTCTCTCTCTCTCTCTCTCTCTCCTTCTTCCTTCTTTCTTTCTTTTGGTTTTTCAAGACGTGTTTCTCTGTGTAGCTTTTGAAGCCTATCCTGGAACTCGCTCTGTAGACCAGGCTGGCTGGCCTCGAACTCACAGAGATCAGCCTGCCACTGCCTCCTGAGTGCTGAGATTAAAGGCATGCGTGTGCCGCCGCCGCCGCATTGTATAAATTGTAATTAGCATTCTAGGTACTGATCAGATTTACTATTATCAAAGTACTTATATTGCATCCCCATACAAGCTGTCTAAATAGCAGTAAAAGTGGTATTAGTATTATAAGTTAAGAGCTTAAAAATGTACTGTCTTTTTTTTTTCTCATTTTTACTTTCATTTGAAATTTATAGTGCATCTAATAGTGATTGATGCTGTATAGTTTGCCTTAATTTAAAAATTTTGAATGTGCACATTCAGGTTGACATATCTGGAGGTGGGTGGTTATATTCTCACATGGCAAAAATATATGTTTTTGTCCTTTATTTGAAAAAACTTCTCAGCAACTGGCAATGCAGTTTCCAGATTTATCCTGAAATTTCTGTAGCCTTCCCTAAGTTGTCTGGGCAGGATAAATGTGGAAACTTGCATTCAGCATCACAAATTTTGCTTAGACATTCTCCCTCAGTGCTTTATGCTGACTGGGCATGCTCTGACAGGAAAGTCAGTGTGGGCCACCACCCAGAGGCTTCAAGAGAGCTTATATAGAAGTGCAGGGTGGATTGGCATGGGGAGAAGAGTCACAAGGTCATAAGATCACAAGGTCACAATGTTTACTACTGTATGTCCATTGCACATAGTAGACACTTAACAAAAGGAGGATGAAGATGACCCTTTGGAGCCTGATAGTAAGTTGTAGGAACAAAAAAGCAACTTACAGAAGGGCTCTTTTGCCCCGACACCCCAGCAAGGCCTTACTATGTAGCCCAGGCTGGACTGGACCTTCCTATGTAGACCAGGTTAGTCTCAAACTCAACAGAGATCCACCTGCTTCTGTCTCCCAAATACTAGGATTAAAGACATGCCCAGCCACGCCCAGCCTGGGGCTCTTCCTGAAGCCTCTTCCTGCTCTGTCCTCCGAAGTGTCTTCTTAGTTGAAAAGCATCCATATTCTTCCTGGGATTAAAAACACACAAGAACACACAGCTCCAGAATGTTGAGAACACGTTATATCAGAAACGTAGGTGAACACACTTGTCAAAATTGATTTACTAGCAACAAGTTCACAAGCTATGTTAGCTTTTTTAGCTGAAACTTACCAAGTAGTCTCCATGTCCCTTGCTAGCGTTACCATTGGCCATCATGGCTTTATTCTATTCGCAAATGACTCTCAGGCCACACGTACATGTGTTTATTTATGTGATGGAATGGCTACAGACTGTGAAAGAGGCCACAGAGTTCAAAGAGGGTTTGCTGGAGGCAGAAAGGTGATGCCCATGCAAAAGAGAGTCATGCAGGTCATCAGATATGACTGAACCCAGTTGGAGAGCTGTTGGAGGCTCAGCAGTACAGGACTGGGTACAGAGTAGTGGACCGATAGATGGTGTGATGGCTGGTGTTGGTTGTTCACTTGACTATAACCGGAATAAACTATAATCCAGAAATGGAGCGCACACGTGTGATCTGGATCTTGAGGCAAGAAGACAACATGCCTTTGATCCAGACCTTGAGACGGGAAGGCACACGTTTATTTAGACCACACCTTCTACTTATCTTATATAAGGACAATGGAAGAAGGAAGGGTTTGTTCTTCATCTGCTTGTCTCCCCTGTTAACACATCCATTTTCTTCTTCAGGATCCAGCAGACCAGCTGAGACACCCAGCCTGTGGTACTGAGCGCTTCTAGATTCTTGGACTCTCCATTCATAACTAACCATTGTTGGATTGCGGCCTGTAAGTCATTCTAATAATTCATATACATACATATTATATATATATATATATATATATATATATATATATAGGAGAGAGAGAGAGAGAGAGAGAGAGAGAGATTCATCTTATAAGTTCTGTGACTCTAGAGAACTCTGACTATACAGATGGTGACTTAGTTAGGATTTTCTATTGCTGTGGTAAAACACCATGATCCAAAGCAATCTGGAGAGGAAAGGGTTTATTTATCTTACTTATTTATTTATCTCAGGTCACATCCATCATCGGGAGAAGCCAGGACAGGAACTCAAGGCAGGAGCTGAGGCAGGAGCCATGGAGGAGTTCCGCTTACTGTCTTGCTCTCCATGGCTTGCTCATCCTGCTTTCTTACAGTATCCAGGACCACCAGCCTGGAGGTGGTACACCACAGCGATCTGGGTCCTTGAACATCAGTCATTAAAGAAGAGAGTGCCCAAGAGTTGCCTATAGACATCTGATGGAGGCATTTTCTCAACCGAGGTTTGTCTTCCCAGATGATTCTGCCTTGTGTTAAGTCGACAAAAAAACAAAAAACAAACAAAACCAGACAGAGCAAAGATAGGGCTGTGGCGACTCTCTCTGCTCATTAAGTGGGAAATTCTCTTGCTCATTATGTGGGAAAATATTATGGGGGATAGGAACCAAAAGGACTTAAATATGTAAACTAAGTGACCATACATGTGCCCATCAAAGACACCATGAACCCTGTGATGTGGTTATTGCATCTCTGATATCAGCAAGGGTTTTCCTAGGGTATCTCATCAAAGCAGCATTTGATCCAATCACCCTGACTCCAACAACATCTGAGCTTTAGAAGGTGTGGGTCAAGTTACAGTTCTTATTGACACAATGGTGTGTGAGCACCACCCAAGGGCGTTTCTCAGTGAGCTGACCCCTGGTCACTGAGCTCCTCAAGGGGCATGGAGGAACATTTTTGTTTCTGTGCAAGCACCATTGGTTGGAAGCTGGGAAATCACAGAGCTCTTCTCTCTGTGGTCTTTGTTTCCTCAGAGTTTCAGAATCCAGCTGTCTCCCCCGCTTCTTGAGCCTCTCAACTGCTGTTCCCTCAGGACTGAAGGACCTGAAGAAAGCCATTTACAGCATTTTGTGAGCAGCTTTTCTGTGGACCACCATGTGTGGATGCTGCTGCCCCATAGCCCACAGTCCTATTCAGTATTTAAGTAGAGAAGGGCAGGGCTGGAGAGATGGCTCAGTGGTTAAGAGCCCTGGCTGTTCTCCAGAGGATCTGGGTTCAATTCCAGCACCTACATGGCAGCTCACAATTGTCTCTGACTCCAGTTCCAGGGGATCTGACCACCTTTATACCAAGGCATATAAAATTAAGTTAAGTAAATTATTTTTAAAAAATTAGAGAATGGCTTCCACACTTTTTCAACTTTAAATTCATAGAGAACTCATCCTTAAGTGGACTCCAGGTACTGCCCAAAGGCCCAGAATCTTTTTTTTTTTTTGTTTTGTTTCATGACAAGGTTTCTCTGTGTAGTAGCCCTGGATGTCCTGGAACTCACTTTACAGAACAGACTGGCCTCGAACTCACAGAGATCCACCTGCCTCTGCCTCGAAAGTGCTGGGATTAAAGGCGTGTGCTACCATGCCCAGCCAAGGCCCAGAATCCTGATGAATACATAGCCTTCTTTCCTGTGCGTGCTAATTCTAGAACCGTCCCTGGTTCCAGACTCTAGTGTCAACCTTCCCACGAGGAAGCAAGACATCTCTGGGCGTCATCTGTGTGATAACCATCAGTTTCTCCCTTCGCTTGCCTCATCCGCACTTTTCTCCTCTGGGTACCTCGTGAAGCCGGCTCACTGCACCCTAGCAGAGATCCGTGGCAGTTCTGACGGCTGCCTGCCTGATAGCCTCGTGGAGCATGGACGAGCCAACAGCACACGTGAGAAGACAAAACAGAGCTGGGAGAGTGTGGACACACCTCTACACTTCGGAATTCACAGCCTGGCTGTGCCACCTAATCCACACCCCCAAGCCGACTTTCCGGAAGTCTTCTTGGTTCAAAATGACCTCGTTCCAAATTAATGAGTAGTGCTGATGTCAGGGTCTTAGACAGTGACCCAGAGAAAACCCATCTATGGGTAGGTAGACTGAGGAGCTTTGGTTCAGGGAATGTGAACAGCTGCTATTTCCCCTGGGCTCACGATAATGCAATTCTGTTGAAGAATAGCTTTCTTTCTTTGTTCCTTCCTTTCTTTCTTCGTTTCTCTTTCTTTTTTCTTTCTTTCATCTTTTTTTTAAATTTTAATTTTTTTTCATTTTACATGCCAACCACAGTTCCCTCTCCTTCCCCTCCTCCTGCTCCCTCTCACCTCCTCCCCTCATGCCCCCCCATCCACTCCTCAGAGAGGGTAAGACCTCCCCTGGGGAGTCAACAAAGCCTGGCTTATCAAGTTGAGGCAGGCCCAACCCCCCCTCCCCCAGCATCAAGGTTGAACAAGGTATCCCACCATAGGGAATAGGCTCCAAAAAGCCAGTTCATGCACCAGGGATAAATCCTAGTCCCACTGCCAGGGGCTCCACAACACACCAAAGCCACACAACTGTCACCCACATTCAGAGGGCTCCCCAGCTGCCAGCCCAGAGTCTGTGAGTTCCCACAAGCTCAGGTCAGCTGTCTCTGTGGGTTTCACCGTCATGATCTTGACTGCCCCCCACCTGAAGAACTGCTATTTCTTCAAAAATATTTTAAAATTACAGTTGTGTGTGTGTGTGTGTGTGTGTGTGTGTGTGCGCGCGCGCGCGCGCGCGCACCTGGAAGTCAGTCCTAGGATCAAATTATAATTGTGGGGATCAGGGTCACATGTCTACCCACTGAATCATCTCACCATCCCCAAATGGTCATTTCCTTTTTCTATGGCTTCTCATTTGTGAAACTTAGAAAATAACACCTGCAAAACTCAGCCAGATCCTCTTTCCCTCCGTGGACTCAATTGCTGTTTCTACCATCATAGTCACAAAAACCACCATCTGCAGACTTGCTTTTTTCAACTTGCAAATCAAAATACCTACTTTTTGTTGTTTGATGGGAACTGAAGGCCTTAGGCACCTTCCTTTGCCTACACACAAGTTCATACAGGAAGTTGATTTTTTGGCAGGCGTTACTCAAGAGAATCTGTAGTGGGAAATCAGTGGGACCTACAACAGTCTTCTCCACTACCCATAGATGATAGTCACTCACACCAGATGTTAATGAATATGATTCTAAATGTTTATATAGATTTAGAATTCACACAATAATCTCGAGTTGGATATCAATATTACTTTTTAAGCAAGAAAAGGGAGACACAGAAAACATGACTAGTGGCCCAGTGGGTGGTGAGGGGTCGTCTCCCAGCCCTGCCTTTTGGATGTGATCTGTGTCAGGAGAACCTGCCATGTGGATTCCACACTACTTCAGCCACATGGATACACAGACAGCTATGCTTTCAAGTGTTTAACCCATGATGCCCCAAAGGATTTCTTTCTAAGCATAAAAGCCCAGGGTTTTTATGCTTAGAAAGGCTTGTTCTTGCTGGATGTGGTGGCACATGCCTTTAATCTCAGCACTCAGAAGGCAGAGGCAGGTGGATGGGTGGATAAGTTTGAAGCCCTCCTGAACCACAGAAGGAGTTCTGGGGCATTCAGGGCTACACAGAGAAACCCAGTCTAAAAAACAAAAACAACCCCAAAACTGAAAGATAACTTATAAACAACCGAAGCTTGTTTGGCACCAGCAAATGGTGCGTTATAACCCGGTGGATGGTGCCTCTGTGGGGAAACGTGGCAAGCATGCTACCTTGGCTCTCAACGGCTTCTCATAAAGTCTCTATGCCAGCATCTAATCCTAATTCCCACCTCTACAAAACATTAACATGAGTTTGATCATTGTGCCTCCAAGAGGAACTTTTGGGGGCTAAGTTCTCTCTGCGTTGAGTTACTTTACTGACTTACTGTTACACTGAACTTGAAATTCTTAGCACATTTATCTCCAAACCTGTGATTTTTCTCAGTGCAGTCCCCAGGGAAAATGGAGCACACGGGTGAGAGCAAAGTAAGACATGGCACAGGATTCATGTCTGCTGTCCTTTGTGATTTTATTTTCACACTGTGCCCCGGGACCCCTGAGCACAGCATCCCAGTGGACCCATGAGGCCTAGAGTTCAGGGAGACTCCAACTAATTAGAGGAGTGTTGGATCTGTGACTGAGTAGTCAGGAAGGGCACTGGACTGGCAACTCTGACCCTGGAACAAGAAACTACCTGACCATACTGACGAGAACACAGAGGGACGTGAGCTCCAAACAACCCCCGTGACTAGCTTTGCATCTTGTATTGCTTCCCTGGGTTAACCAGTCCCTGATGTTGCAAGTACTGGGGAGAATGCTCTCCCAGTACTAACATGTAGGGAGAGATATCCCCCGCCCCCAGTACTGGCATGTAGGGAGAGATGGAGGCCCCCAAAGTACTGGCATATAGGGAGAGATGCCCCCCCCAACTATGGCCATGTACAGAGAGATGGGGGCCCCCCCCCGAGTTATCCTCCTTTTACCCCACAAAGCTGACAAGTATCGGTAGGACATATGACCATCACAAAGCAAAATAAAAACAGTTGAGTTCTTTGGGCAGCAATATTTCCGCTGTTCTGGCAACAAAAAGGATGCAAATGTGTAAAGATTCACAATATAAACTGTAGTGTCTATGACCTGAACATGTGTCTGTGTTTGTGTGTCTACAAATAATAGTACTGTATAACGCAGGATTCAAGATTTGTTTAGTTTTTGATCCTGCATGGTCCAGAGCGGCCCTTTGTGATACTGAGACTCTGACATAGTTTACATTAGATGAAACACAAGTCCTAGAGAAGCAGGCGTGAAGACCTGGATGACAGTGGAGAAAAACTCTGGATGTCAGTGACAGCTTTTTTCTTTTTCATAACATCTCCTGTCTTAGGAGATCTCCAAAGGCAGGCACCATGCTTTGTGTTTTTCAGCTTGGAACTCTTAATGCCTATACGAAATTTAGCATCTTAGGTATTTGATCAATAGTCTTCCAGTGAATGTTCAAGGGAGTGAGTGGGTGAACTGGCTTTCTTCGTGTCTTCTACCCCAGGTCGACTGGAAAGAGTTCAACAAAATGAAAAGTTGTCCCTGTCTCCTCGGTGTGGGCGGACCTAAAGATGAGTCAGCCTGACAGGAGACATTCCTACCTTGAGGAATGTGCGTTAATCATACGGTGACCACACAGCCCGAGCTGCCCAGGCCGGGTCTGGTTCTTACCTGCTTGTCCTGTAATTATGGAGTCATAAATGTTTCCATGGTCTGGATGATAAACTGCATCATAGGGAAAACTGCTTCCAAGCACTAACTGGAAGATGCCAGATATGGGGTCCCGAAACACAGGGGACACGCGAGGACAGGGAATATTCTTAAAACCCTTTTCTGCTCCCAAATTCTAGGGAAGTGATATTAAATGCAAATTCATTCTGAAGTTAAAGCTGAGTGTGATTGCATAAAACTGCAATCCCAGCACTAAGGAGACTGAGGCAGGAGATGGTGAGTTTAAGGCCAGCCTGGATACATATAGAGATTCTACCTCAACTGCCCACCTTACCTCAACAAGGAAAATTGCATAAAAAAACATGGTTAGCTCTCAATAAATGCATTCCATCATATTAACCTTTCTTCACTATAATTAGTCATCCATTACAATGTGTTTATTAATCTTATTTTTTAAAAATATTTATTACGTATACAGATGTGTTCTGCATGCAGAAGAAGGCACCAGATTCTCATTATAGATGGCTATGGAGCCACCATGTGGTTGCTGGAAATTGAACTCAGGACTCTGGAAGAACAGCCAGTGCTCTTAACCTCTGAGCCATCTCTCAAGCCTATCATCTTATTTTTTAAATTTTTTAGTTATGTTATATGCATACGTCTCTTGAACATGGGTGTGTGCCATGTGTATAAGAAAGTCAGAAGAAGGAATTAGATCTCAGAGTTGGAATTACAGGCGGTCATAAGCCTCTGGACCTTGTGCTGGGACTGGAATACAGACTCAACTCCAGCCCCAGCTCACCATGTTCCAGTCTGATTTGTCTGGATGAACAGACGTGACCTACAACTTACCATGGATAATCCATATTGATAATTAGCGTCTGCAAGTTCATTTCAACCTTTAGATCCATAAATCTGAGAGGTATATTACAAAGTTATTAAAGTTCAGTGTCTTAATTATATAGGTGGAGTCTCTAACAGCTGGGAAAGACTGAGTTATTTTGTGGACAAAGAATTTTTCCATGCCTAGAACTCACACCACCTTAATTTTTCTTAGCAAAATTTTCCAGATAGTAATTTTATATAAAGATAATAGTTAAAGTGTATTTTTTTTGTATGGAACCCACAGTGTCTCATCTCCTGATTCATCAGGATGCTGATTTCATAGTATGATCTGCTCTGGGACTTTCTATACATTGCATTTTTCTAGTTTTACTTTCTTCATTATTTGTAAAAAATCAGAAGGAAAGTTGGCCAGACTGCAAGAAGAAATGGTTCCAGGGGTCGAGAGGGATGGCTTCAGTGGTGAAGTATGCTTACTGCTCTTCAGAGGACTTGCTGCGTTCGGTCCAGCACCCACACTAGGCAGCTCACCGCTGCCTGTAACTCCTCCAGTTCCAGGGGACTTGACGCTCCTGACCTCTGCATGTGCCTGTGTGTACATGCTGTGACCATAAACTCAGGCAGGTGTACAAACACACGTAACTTTTTTTTTGTTGTTGTTTTAAATTTTGAGACAGGGTTTTCACTGTATAGCCCTGGCTGTCCTGGAATTTGCTCTGTTGTCTAGACTGACCTCAGACTCAGAGATCAGCCCGCCTCTGCCTCCCAAGTGCTGGCTTAAAGGCGTGCATCACCGTGCCCCGCTGTAATAAGTCTCTTAAGACAAATGAAAAAAAGGGTTGTTGGTATCTTCTCCATTTTTATTCATTCATTCATTCATTCATTCATTCATTCATTTTTGTCGTGTTGGAGCTGGAACTTAGGACCACACATGTGCTGGGTCACCTAGCATGTTTACCCTTGAGCTGCCTCCCCAGCCTCCCACCTTTATTTCCCGCTTTGAAGGCTAGTAACTCTGTGGAAACAGAAATAAGCCCCGGTGAACTACCACACAAGCTGGCGAAAGGGCAGCTGCAGTGCGCGGCGCGAAAATTGCAGCGTTCTAAATCAGGACTGACAGCGTAGCTACACACGGACGGTGCTGACCAGGGAAGAGAGCTCCCATTACTTTCCCCTTATTTAACAACATGTTTTCTCTGTGCACCAAGCTTAGAGGCCCAGAACAGCGTTTAAATATAATTTTTAAAAAACTTAGCACTTACGTTGCCAGAGAAAGGAGTCCAAAATTTTAATTCCAAGGTTGGCAAACATGCCAAAGCTTGTCTAAGGGGGAGTTCTGCAGCCTTTGATGAGAAAAGCCTCTGAGGATCACCTGGAAGCTACTCTAAATTGCAACAGGTACCCACTCCCCATTCTGACCTAAATCCCCTGCCTCACCTGCGGCTGATTTTGAAATTCTCTTTTGAACTCACCTCGGGGAGAGGATGTCGTCCCAACGTCGACCACCAGGGGCATCCTCTCCAACTCGGCTCAGTTCTGTCTGGGCAAGAAGAGACTGTGGTTTTCAATCCTTAGCCTCGAGTGCATTTTTTCAACCCTTAGGGAATGTCCTTTACATGAAATGAGGGACTATTATATGTGTATTACTCTAGACATATATGTTTTTTAAAGCTAGGACTGGCGTGGTGGCGCACGCCTTAATCCCAGCACTCGGGAGGCAGAGGATCTCTGAGAGTTCGAGGTCAACTGGTTTTACATAGAGTTCCAGGACAGCCAGGGATATGAATAGTGAGACCCTGTCTCGGGGTGGGGGCGTGGGAAGGAAATAATCCCAAATCCCAAAAGGATGAGAATGACATGGTGGCGGCGGCAGCGGGCGGCGGGGGGGGGGGGCATGCCATAAGGTGACATTTCCCAACCATGACAGATCCCAGTAAAAAGTTCACACACACACACACACACACACACACACACACCACACACACACCAACAACTTATATAATGCTGTAATGGTAATAATAAAAACCAAGGGCATTTCACATAAAATGGCGTATTTTACTAAATAAAATTTACGTATAAACAGAGCAGAAAATACATAACTAAGGACTCTTTCAATTAGAAGCAACTGTTCAGAGGAAGACAAGCACAGGTGTTTATAGTGACAGTTCCATTCCCTTGAGTGGCACTGTAGGAAATGCTCCGAGTTCCAAAGAAGCACACGGCTGTGGTCCCAGCTAACTCGGGGACAGGAGGATTCCATGAACACAGGACTAAGGCTAGCCTGGTCAACATAGCAAAATGAGGAAGGGAGGGGGAGGGGAGGGAGGGAAGAGGGCAGAGAGGAAGGGAGGTAGGGAGGAAAAGAAAGGGAAGGGAAGGGGTGGGGGAGGACGGGGGGGGGGGGGGGGGGGGAGGGACAAAGGAAATCCGGGTCAAGTCCACATCCAAGTTCACAGAGAACAAATAACTTTGCAGGACTTGGAACCAGGTGTGCCCGTTATGCGTGCCCCAGCGCGGGCCACGGCAGCACACTGCTCTGGGACAAGGAGGGTGACAATACAGTCAGGCGTAAACGGTGCTGCGTGCACGACTTCAAAGAACTTTCCGTCAGTCTCTGCACAAGAAGAAAGTGGACCGCTGGAGCGCATACTCCAGAGACAGCATGGTTCCCATGCACCGTCGGTCGGTCGGTCACGGAGATGGCAAAGGAACCCGGAGTCAAACCGGAGGCACTGAAGATGGGCAAAACACGGAATTTAGGCCAGAATCTCCTTTGTCAGGTGACGATGGGAAGATAAAAGTTACCAGAAGATGCAGATCACTCAGGGAGCCAGATAACTCAGAATGCCACTCAGACTGGCCCCTGCTGGAGAGGCCACCTGAGGCTGAGAAGACAGAGTCCCTGCTTCCTCTCTTCCTGGCCACCCCAATCTCCTGACAGTGCCCCCCTGTCTGAACTCAGTCCACAATGGCAGAAGCCTGCAAAAACGCTCTTGTGCTAGTCAATTTCTGTTACTCCTAAAGGTTCGAGGAAATTAATCTGACCCAAATCATCATTGGCAAATTAGTTAAAGCCAGCCATGAAGTAAAGCAAGCTTTTATTTGTGCACACCGAGTGCCTTCCCCTAAGGCGGGGTTCAAGAGGCCAGCGTTGGATGAGAGGAAGACAAGGTTTTCATGGCTCAGGAGTAGGGGGTTTCCAAAATGGGGGATTTGGTGTGCAAAACAGGCTGGGTTACAGAAGCAGAAGATAACAAGTTAGTCCTAACGACCTCCTGAAACAAGGCATGATTGCAAGGTGGTCATAAAACAGGTGGTCATAACAAGCTTTTGAAACCAAAGTATGGTTGCAAGCCAGTTACAACAACTTTACTCCCCCCCCCGCCCCCCCCCCAGCTGAGGACTGAACCCAGGGCCTTGCACTTGCTAGGCAAGTAATCTACCACTGAGATAAATCCCCAACCCCCAGTTATAACAACTTTTTGAAACAAGACATGGTCGCTGTTTCCTGGAGCAGGCAGTACAGGACTTTTTGTAGTTAAGGTTACAGGTGAAGCATAGGATTCCTAATCCTTGAGAAACAGATTTAATCACAAACAGGAATGAACCTAATTTGTCTTTACTATAAGATGGCTTTAAAGCCTAAGGTGGAGGCAGTCTGGTTCATCACTTCCACATGAGGGGCTGAGGAAAGGTCTACATCTGAGGGCAAAGGGACCAACCAGGTACAGGCACATCTTGTTTGGTTGTTGTTCTACAGAATGAGGAATTTAAGTTTCCTTTAAATTATAAACCATGAATCTTTAGACTAATTTGATACAGAAAAAAATTTCTTTTCAAATTACAGTCGACTTTTTTCTTGCCCACAGGTGGCTGTGTTTTTTGTGTCAAAGCTCTGGATTCCATGCCCTACCCAGTGTGTGTGTGTGTGTGTGTGTGTGTGTGTGTGTGTGTGTGTGTGTGTGTGGTGTTTGTATGTATAGTGTGCATCCCATGATGCACACGTATGTATGGAGGGCAGTTGTCTCCCCCCCTCTGCTTCACTTTCTTGAGACCCCCAGAGCACATTTGTTTCTGCTAGACTGGCTGGCCAGTGAGCTCCTGGGATCTACCAGATCCATTCCCTCCAGGAGTTAAAGGAGACCACAGACATGCTCTGCTTTTTACCTGGGGGCGGGGCTTGGAACTCCAGTCCACAGGCTTGTGCTGCAAACACTCGTTTCCAGTGAGTCATCTCAGCAGCCCCACAACCACCTGACTTTTTCAACTCACAGAAAACAGAAAAACAAAACATTACCTGACGCCCCAGGTCAGGTGCAGCAGCATCCATCACCCTAACCTGTCCTCTCTAAAGGAAAAGGAAGTTGGGTACCAGCCTTGTGGAGGTTTTTGGAAGACAACGCTTTGGGGTGGATTTCTGCGTGACTGTGTATAGTCTGAAGAGGTAGCATGCTGTGCTTAGAGTCCTGAACGTAATTCTTCAGGAATGTGGGAGTTCTAGGTCACTGGCGAGGGACTGGAGTGGCCACTTTGGTTCTGAAGGGGGACACTGGAGCGCCCTCTGGCGGACACGGTTAATCAAGCGTGGCGGCCGGCCTCTAGGCTCTCTCCTGGCCCACAATGGAACCAACTCAGGAATACGACTCAAAGGCTACTCAGTACGGATTACATTTGGTGTGTCTCCCTTTCAAAAGATTTCCAGAAAAGCGATTCGGAAAGTCCAGGCCTGTAAGTGCAGCAGAGTGGGGGAGGTGTCAGTAGGGTCTGAGCTTAAGCCCCAAGACATGGTATCTTCCCGGAGCATGACTTTCCAGATTTATACGTAAAAAAAAGTCAGTTTCTCCTGCAGCTTCGGACAGTTCCGGCTAAGTAGGACCATTCTGTCCTTTAGATTACAGACTTTGGAGTACAGCTTTTCTTTAACATTTCCAAGTCTGTCCACTCCTTATTTCTTCTCTTTATGCCACAGCCGCCCCATCCTGCTGCTCCGGGTTCTTCCTTAGCAAAGATGAATCAGGCTCAGCATCCTCCCTCTCCCCTCCACAGCCTTAGATCTAAGCCTTGCCCTCCATACGTCGTGCTGTGGACTGGCCCGTTTCAGGAAAACACAGGATTTCCCCTGTTTCCCAAACGCCAAGGCTAGAGAAAGGATTTCAACTTGTCCTCGCTACCTCTACTGCCCATGGAAAGCCTGGACATGAACCACGCCCACTATCTGTCAAAAGCACTTTTCTCCTATTTCCTCATTTAATCGGAATACATCCAGATCGGCATTCTCTGATTCTACAGGTGAGGAAGGAATCCGAGACTCCCAAGGTCAAGCGTCTGGCCCACGGGGCGGAGACTGTACTCAGGTTCCTTGGTGCTCCAAGGCTAATATATTTAGCCTGCAGACCCGGGTTTGAATCCCGGCTCAGCCACGGAGTTCAGACTAGCGGCTTCACCTCCTCGCGCCCGTGTCTCACTCTGAAGACAGGGTTTCCAATTCGGGACCGTTACTAGGACGATAAAGCGTGCATCAGCAGCGCCTGGCTCAAGGCCGCAGGAACTATAAATGTGAGCTCCCTTTCAGACCCCAAGCTTGGCGAACCGCTTCTCCTATTTTCTACAGCGGCTCCTCCCTCCGGAGCTGCCCAGGCCACTGGGGGTGCCAACTGTGGAGCGCTGTGCCGGGCTTTGACGCTGCATCCGTACCCAGTGATCCCTAAAGAAGCTCTGGGGGGCGAACTGATGAGGGAGGCAGGAGACGGGGGGGGGGGGGGGCGAAAGGAGAGAAAGCTGGCACCCACTGCAGAGGGGCCCTCCACGCCGTTCGCACCTTCAGTGTCCCCAAGTGGCCGATGCTCGCCCTCTTCCCTCCCTTCACCCCAGCGCCTTCCCCTAGCCGGCTCTGGGTGGTGTCCGCAGTATATCCAAAGGCAAAGAGTGGTCTTTGGCGCGTGGGCAAGCGGGCTCTGCACCCCGAGCCCGGCCCCGCCCTCCAGCCGCCCCGCCCCTCCCCCTGGCTGGCTGGCTGGCTGGCAGGAGGCGGGGCGTGCGCGCCGGGGCTCGGGACGGAGGGGGGAACGCGCGTGCAGCTTCTCTCGTCTGAGCCGCCGGGCAGAAGCCGTGGCTGCCGGTCCCGCGGACTGGCAGTGGGCGGGGAGCGGAACGCAGGAGCCCGGCGCGCGCCGCCGCCGCCGCCAGACAAGTGTTTTTTTTTTTTTGTGTGTGTGTGGTGTGCAGGGCCGCGGCTGCCCCAGAGCTCCGAACGCTCGCACGGTGCACAGGGATGCGAGCGGCCGCCGCGGCTGTGCCAGGAGGAGAAGCCGAGCGCCGTTGACCTGAGCCAGGGGAGAGCAACTCCCCCCGGGGCTGCCGAGTGAGGGGAGGGGGACGGCGGGAGCGCGGGGCGCACGCCGGGCGGGGCAGGGTCAGTGATGACCCGGCGCGCGGGGAGGCTGCAAGCCACCGCCAGCGCCGCCGCCGCCCGGAGCATCTGCCGCCTGAGCTGCGGATCGCGGCCGCCGCCCGGGCCATGGAGACACTGAACGGCCCGCGGGCGGCGGCGCCCCGGACTCCAAGCCGCAGCCAGCCGGCCAGCATCACCGCCACCACCACCTGCACCCGCTGGCCGAGAGGAGGCGGCTGCACCGCGCACCCTCGCCCGCCAGACCTTTCCTCAAGGATCTGCACACGCGGCCCGCCACGGCCACCCCTCTGCGGCCCGTGCCCCGACTCCCCGCTCCTCGCTCGCCCAACCTCGCCGGGAAGGCGCCGCCGTCGCCCGGGCCCCGGCCGCAGCCGGCCGCGTCTCCCGGCGCAGCGGCGTAGTCCCCGGCGCGAAGGACAAGCCGCCGCCGCCGGGCGCCGGAGCCAGGTCGGCGGGTGGCGCCAAGGCCGCCCCGGGACCAGGAGGCGCGCGCGCGGGGGCCCGCGGAACCTTGTCCCGGGTCGGGAGGCCGGCTGGGGCCGAGCCGCCGCCTGCCGTCGCGAAGGGCCGCAAAGCCAAGCGCAGCCCGGGACTCCTCCAGCTCGCACCGTCGGGCCCCCGGCTCCCATCGCCCGGGTCCCCGCCGTGACCCTCTCGGTGACCTCGGTGGCCGGCTCGCGTATCAGCCACACGGACAGCAGCTCGGATCTCTCCGACTGCGCCTCCGAACCCTTGTCTGATGAGCAGCGTCTGCTCCCCGCCGCCAGCAGCGACGCCGAGTCGGGTACCGGTTCCAGTGACCGGGAGCCCCTGCGCGGAGCACCCACCCAGACCTCCGGAGCCCGCGGGCCGCCGCCGGGCAGCCCTGAGTCCCCGCTGCTCACGGCGCCCCCTGTCGCTGGTGCCGGTCTCGGGGGCCGAAGCAGCCCAGGCGGGGTCCCCTCAGGGTCCCCGGGACCGGGTTCGGTGGAGGATGTTTGGGGGCCGAACGGCCACCCGGAGCGGACGATTCTCGGGCACTCCCAGGGAAGCCTAACTTGGGCGAGCAGCCCCGGCTCACTGGTGGTGGCGGAGGAAAAGAGTTGATGAGGGAGAATGGAGGAACTGCGTTCGGAAAAATGACTACCTCAAGGTGAGTGGCCTCTGGGGTGGCAGGTGTCTCGGAGGCCGACCCCGGATCCTCTGGTGCCCTGAGGTCGGCTAGCCCAGTCTGGGGAGGGGGAGCTCATTAACACCTTAACTCTTCTACTTTGCACCCCACTGCTCCTCAAATCCACTAGGTTTCTCTGGTAACTTTAAACCCCAAACTTGTGAGAGGACCTGTAGTCTGTTTTGTTTTGCTCTTTGCTCTTATTTTTAGAAGTCTTTGCGTGTCTTCGCTGATGCCTTTTGGGTGGCTATAGTCGTTTTGAGTGCATTGACCCCTACACTGTCAACCTGTTGAGGGTTATCTAGATGCCCAGCCGTGACCTACGCGTGCCTTTGTGTGTGGTATGGTTCCAGGTGCCAGACGTACCCGCAGCTCCTCCTGTGGGTTCAGAAAAAGCTGGGCCCTACCTGCTTCTCCTGGAAGTCTTCGGGGTATAGCTGAGAGGGCTGGTCCTTTTAGTGATGAACACCTTTTAAATTCGGAGGAAACGCTTTGAACTTGTGGCCTGTGTCCCGGGACAGTAATATTTTTGGCCCTTTGTAAGTGACCATAAAACTGGTGTCCGAAAAGGACACCCCGGCTCTTTCAAGGAACTGCAGCCTCTCACACTCCCGAGTGTTACCCAGTGGGGCCTGCTAGCCATGGTCTTGTCATGTTAGCCTTGGGATATGATAGATAGATGGGGTAGATAAGCAATCAGCCTCCACCTTCTCTCCGGGCTGGCCTGCAGAGCAGAGGGTTGTATTACAGTGTTGCGAGGCGGGGGTGAGTTAAAGACAGCTGGGTGATTTGGTAAGAGAAGACAAAAGGGGGGTGGTAGTGAAAGTGACCTAGTTGTGGTAATCCTCAGGTCAGGAAGCGACTCCAAGAGTGTAAATCTCTTCACTCCTCTGTTAAGATGTTGATTGAAAGGTTCTCCGCAGAGCCAGCGGCCCCCTGCTGTATCCAGTGGGTGGTGTGATTTGTTAGCAGGTGTTGAACCTGCCTGATTGAGGGCTGGGATGGAGGTTCAGGTTTTCAAGGTGAGGGTAGTGAAATGTACAGTTCAAGCTGGAATTAACGCCTTCCCTCTGGGTCCTCTGAACCCAAATCAGAAGTTACTCTCGAGTCCAGTGGTTAGGTTATCATATGGAAGCAAGGCAGGCAGAAGCCAGAACTGAGCACTTCAGGACGCTTCCAGTAATGGTATTTGCATTTGTCCTGGCTCTTATGTAATAGATAGCGGAGTGCATCGCCAAAGTGTGTGGACAGAAAAGGCAGCTAGCCATGTGGTGTGGGCTCTCGTCAAAGTAGGAGAGCACTATGCGGATTGCCTAGTGAGCAACAAGGTCCCGCAGGGTGAGAGAAAGTGAGCCCCAGCTGAAAACTTAACCCACGGCCTATGACCTGCAGTAGTTCTTGATTCAGATCACAGGCATCCAAATTAAAACTGCTGAGCAGCAGACAATGGAGTTTTCTTTAAAGAAACTGTTTGTCACAGCATCCTGGATCTTCCAGCAGGCGACTTAGACCTCATTTCTAAGTTAATTCTTGATAACCGCTTTATTTGCCTTGCCTGCTTCCTTGATGTTAAACACATGATTAGGATTCCCCAGGGGATGAAAGCAGCTCTCTGACCTTGGGAGTCTGATTTTATGTGGCTCTGACATGTCACTGGACCTTCATAACATGGACTGGATTTTGCCCACATCCTCCACACCCCATCATGGTAGGTGTAGAACTGGGGTGGACCCCCCCCAACATGCTAAGCAAGAGCTAACTACAATGCTGTCCTGCACCCTCCAGACCTGCTGCTGGTATGTTTATCACAAGTCCAGTTCCACAGGCAGGATGCTAGCTAGCTGTCCGACACCTGCGTCTTGCCCAGGGGTTACCCTGTCAAAAAAGTGGTGCTTCCTTCTCTCCAGTGGTGCTCTCCAGAGCCTGCATACCAGCTTGCACCCCACTTGCCAGCAGAGCTGGCGTACACCATGCCAATGTCTCAGAGCTATTTATTTATTTTAAGCTTTCCCAGGGGACCTCTGTTTTTCTACTCAGGTGAAAGGCCCATAATGAGTATGTCTCACTGGCCCGCGTTTGAAGGCGCAACAGAAATCCCACTGGTAACTTTTGATTGCAAGAAATGTTCAGTGCAGCTTCCCAGGAGCAAGTGCCCTGCCCGTCTGTTCACTGAGCCTGTGGAGTCCACCCTTCAGCCTTTCCTTGGACAGCAGGGGGAAAGAATTGGTTAGAAGGGGTCTGAAGGACAGCAGGAAGCCAGAATAATTGCCTGTGTATGTATGCATGTATATGCTGGGCCCTTCAGAAGCCTGTTACAGTAGTTCAATTTTCAAAAGAATAAGAATCCTAATGGACTTCCCTATGGTTCGTTGAGCCTGCCCCTTGCGTAGAAAATTGGCGATAGAAATTGTGCAGCAGTGACCTCATGAGGTATCGGCCATCATCATTCGGTTTTTTTGCAGCTAGAATGTGTACATCATAAACTTAATTTTACCTTTTGCTTACTGATGCCACACCAGGGTACCTTGTCCTCCTCCTCCCCACCATGATGGTAATAATGTGTGCTTGTTGCACAGAGCTCCTGAGGTCACAGCATCTGTCCACACCAGTGTTCTCTAATAAGAAATTTTGTGCAGAGACTTTATGTTGTGTGGGTTCTGGTATGGTTGTGACTCATCGAAGCATTACATTCTTTTTCTTTCTTTTTTTTTTTTTTTTTTTTTTTTTTTTTTTTTTTTTTTTTTTTTTTTTTTTTTTTTTTTGAGACAGGGTTTCGCTTTGGAGCCTTTCCTGGAACTCACTCTGTAGCCCAGGCTGGCTTCAAACTCACAGAGATCCGCCTGGCTCTGCCTCCTGAGTGCTGGGATTAAAGGCGTGCGCCACCACGCCAGCCTTTTGCATTATTTTCTGAGAGAGAGAGAGCTGTGTTACATTGCGGTACAGAACTTTCAGAATAGACTGATGTGTCTGGAATAAGTAGATAAGGTCAACATTCTTAGAGGATGTCTTGTTGGTAAGGAACTATAAAAAGCATGTGTTGGTTTAATACATGTTCTCTCTTCTGCTGGTGGAGCGTGTCGGGTCATCTCTGACCCTATGTCTGTTCTTTCTTCAAAGGGCATTAGATAATTAGATGGAAAAAAGCAGAATGCCTCAGTCCAGGTGCTTGCCTTTGCATGAAAATACAAGCAGAAAACACACCTGGGGCGTCCTTTGACCCCTGATGAACTCACAGATAATATTCAGAAAATTAAGGCCAGCATAGGTATCCAGCGCCTTTGGTCTTTCTTAGACAAACCCAGACAAGTTTTCTTAATGCTGAGGAAGACTTCACACAACACTGGCTTGGGTTCCTCCCTGCCTGGCCCTTTTTGCTTGAGTGCTCTGGGACAATCAGACAAGCAGACGCTCATTGTCAACATCTTAATTCCGCCTTCCATTTTCCACGGGCTTTTCACGAGGTAGTCGCCGAGTTCACGAGCGGGTTTTTGAAAATGCTCTTAAGCGGTCTTACTTTTTACTGTGGCGGTACTCACAACCTGCCCCTGCTCCATCCCGATGTCCTGCGTGGTGGCCGCGTGTTGGGGTAGGTAGGAAGGGCTGAAGGCTCTCTGCTCTGCTTTCTCAGTCATTTTCTACGAATCACGTTTTACTTACAAGAAAATGAGAGCAGAGAACTGGCTTCTTGGAGTGATTTCTTAAGAGAGATCATTGAGGTTTTAGGTTTGGGGGAGTGATGTGGATTGAACCCCTGTCCACTGAGAACAGCCTGCAGGCTTGGGGAGATTTTTAGTTTCAGGCTGACATGGTTTCCATTTGGACTGGCGAGGGTGGCAGGGTGCTCAGCGTGGCGCAGGGGAGGGTGTTGGTGTGGACAGGAACTGGCATCTTAGCCTCTGGAGGGTCAGCTCCTTCTTCCTCCCTCTCCCCGCTGGGGGGGCATCCTTTTTCTTTGGGGGAGGGGGTTGTTAACATGGATAGTATTCTTTATTCTTTGCCGACATTCTGCTTCACATAGGCATTTCTTTATTCAGCCATGAAAGCATCAATATTGCTAATCTTATGGTCAAGATGTTGTGGTCCGGACAGTAGCCACTCAGCTGCTGGCCGGACTGTCACTTGGTAAACAATAGTAGCCGTCCCTGGGTCTGCTCGGCTACAGCTGGTCCTCTGCACTGAACATTTCCATTGTCCAAAGGAAATGAGGCAGATTATTCCTCTATGACAAAAGACAGCAGTTTCTGCCTTAAACTCCCAGGAGAGGAGACTATTGCGACAGTAAACTACAGGACCGTGAGTGTTCCACTAGGTCTGTTTACAAGGAAATTATTAACGTAGGAATAGTTACTCATCTTTTTTTAAGTTCAGGTACAAAGTGATGGATGGATTCATTATGGCATTTTCATGAACATATGCCATTAATCTTTGATTAATGAGATTTGAACATAATCGTTAATATGAGCCAGAGTTTTGGTTAATTATACCAAGAAATGCTGGATTTGGGTTTTATGGATGAAATTGTTGTTTTACTTGCCTGCATACATGGCATCCAAATCTATTACAATTTGATGTCTTGATTCATTCTCTGTAGCAAGGGGGAAACGTTGGACAGCTTCATACAACCTCAAGAATCCATTTTATATAAAATATTTTAAAAATATAGTTAATGGGCAGGGAGGTGGCTTGGTAGGTAATCACCATTGTTGCCCAACCTGGGTTTGATGCCTGCCACCCACCTGGTGAAGGGAGAGAGAACCAATTTCTGAAAGTTAATTCTCTTAACTTCCTTTAGTATGTGGTGTGTACCCCTCCAAGAATAAATACAATGTAATTTATTTTTTTTACAGATCAAACTATGTCATTAAAAACGTAGTTACAAACTAGAATAGTTTTTCCATGAGATAATGACCTAATATTTAAATATATCCAGTCTAATGCTAAAAAAAACAAAACAAAAACAAAAAACCTATTGATTAAGGACAGTGTTTTTTTTCTCCCCCTTATAAATCCTGTGTGTAAAACGACATCAGGGTACTGGAGAGCTGTCTCGGTGGTTGAGAGCATTTACTGCTCTTGCAGAGGACCTGGGTTCCATTTCCAGCACCCATGGGGCGGATCTGTGGATCCCATGCTGTCTCTATCCTCTGAGGGCAACTGCACACACATGGTTCACATAACTTCATGCAGGTACATACACAAATAAAAAATAATAGTAAATCCTAATAAAAGAAAGAAACTGTGGTGGGGGCACATGAGCATCTTCCACTTTCCTTACTGTATCGAAATTATATCTGCCAGAAATACTGCATGGTCTGCTGCTGTGTTTGATATTCTTAAAAATTAAAAAAATGACAGATGCCTTAATGGTCAGGAACACACTGTCTTCTGAAGTGTAGCATGTCCTCGGTAAGTTAATGTAATGTAGTATTAGTTTGAAAAATCACAATCCACCAACATGACCCTGGTCCAAGTAGTCATTCCTTTTGTGTTTCAAGCGGCTGATGCTCTCTGTGGTAACTGACTCACTAGACCTGAAGATCACATCTTTCTAGGCCACGGAAAGAGTTGAAACACCAGCCTCAGTTTGCCTTTGAAACAGGCCTGCTAGGGCAGGAAGACATTTGAACTCTCAGGTTCCTGGCTTTTGGAATGAGAGTCTTTGCGTCTCTCTTAGCTGCTGCGGGGTTTTCTTGAGTGCCAGTTCCTCTAATGGATGTGGATGTGTGCCATCCACGCTCAGGCTCTAAATGCCAGGCAACTTTTCTTAGTTTACATGGGTGTTGGGCTCTTCAAAAAGTACAATTGTAGGTTTGTTGCTGTTCATCTGCCCTGCTTGTAACAGCTAATTTGTTGTATTTACTAGAAGCTGGAGCATCTGTGGTAGTAGACGGCCATCTTGGCGGTCAACTCTCTTTCATTAGCTCTGAGACAGAGATTACAGGGCCTCGACTCAGTTTGGTTTCTTTGTCTCTAAAAATGGAAGTTTATTTTAGGGTTGGCCACGAGGGTCAAGTTCATAATATAGGGTGCCTTCTGTTTCAGAAACTTATGTAAAATCTGAGGTTATAGCAACAGTGACTGAAATGAAAAATAATTCTGGTCTTTCTTCAGTTCTACTCATGTTGGTAGTTATTTGTGCCCAGAATAAAATTATCTGTTTACATATGGCCTGGTCAGTGATTTGGAGGTGTCAGCATAAAAAAAAAAAAAAAAAATCACTGCTCTTCCCTTAAAGGGAATAAGAAATAGTTTGTTCTGGAGCTGTTTTGAGTGACCATGGCCCAGGAGCACAGATTTGGGTTACTCCAAATTCCATGTTCCAACGTGAAAGCAGTTTCACAAGGTTTTTATAGTTTCACAGCACAAAGAAAGTCCTATGGAAGGCAACTTTAAAACGCACTGGCGGGTGTGCCAGAGAGGCAGGTACCGCGATCGGGCATCTCTATAGTCCCAGGGTGCTTAGCTCTTGGTTTGGCACAGGCTACTGCTCTGTTAATAGCTGTAAGAGGGATTTTATTTATTATCATGAGGTGTTAGTTCAGGTACAGAATGGGACAAGGCATGGCTGTCCTAAAAGGCAAGCACTAGCCCAAGATAAAGTAACCAGCCTCTGAACCTACAAAATCCTAATCTCCCCACAGTACTGAAACTCCAGCTGTCTGTCCACCAGTCTCTGCAGACACAGCCTCCTTCAAGGAGTTTTGTTCACACCAGACACAGCTTCTTCCCAGGGATTTTCATTCACAGAGATGAAGGAGCATCTGAGACTGTTTGTAGCTGGTAATGGCTATTTCCTCATGTCTCAGGCAGAGCCAGCCGAGGGCGGACGAGGTTCCCTCGTTGTAACGTGTGCGAACTAAGGGACATTTTTATGTCGGAGAACTGTCTCTTCTCTCTTGTTATGTATACAGCATTTAAAGGACAGAACAGGTAATTCCAGGCATTAATGCCTTGGTCTTGTTTGTTTGTTTGTGGTCCCATCTTGCAGTCACTTTTCAAGACTGGACTCACCATGTAGACCAGTGGTTCTCAGCCTTCCTAAGGCTGCGACCCTTTAATACCAGCCCTCCTGTGGTGCTGACCTCCCAACCATAAATTATTTTCATTGCCACTTCATAACTGTCATTTTGCTGTGGTTAGGAATCATAATGCAAATATCTGTGTTTTCCAATGGTTTTAGGCCACCCTAAAAAGGTCGTGACCCACAGGTTGAAAAAAACCCCTGATGTAGACTGTGGCCCTTCCACCTCTGCCCTTCTGGGGTGGGAGTGGGGTGGGGGTGGGGGGAGATTGAAGGCATGTACCACACACCCAGCAGAATAAAACATTCTGTAGAGGATGAGGTTTTTTTTTTTTTGGTTTCTTTTTTTTTTTTTGAGCATTAGAAAGTGGGTGAAGGTTTCTGTGTGTGTGTGTGTGTGTGTGTGTGTGTGTGTGTGTGTGTTTTTTGTGTGTGCACTGCATGTGTGTGTTCAGGCAGGCATCTACATGTATGTGTGCTCCTGTGGATGCCAGAGGTTGACAACTGATCTTCACTTTATTATTTTGTTTGAACCCAGAACTCACTGATTTGGTGAGATTAGCTGGCCGGCAAATCACAGGGATCCTGTTGATCAGGATAGTAGGAAGCTGCAAGCTGGGATTAGGGGATGGCTCCTCCATTTGTGTTCTGAAACCATTGTGTGTAGCTGAGGTTGACTGGAGAGCCCTCTTCCTCCAAGCATGCCCTCCGGTATTTCCTCCACCTCATTCTTTACCCAAGATAATCTCATTTTTTAAAGGATATTTCTTTTCTTCAGGGTCTTGTCAAACCGAGGCTCAGATGTTGGGAAATGTGTCCTTTATTGTAAGAAATCCGTTTTAAGAACAATCAGGATTAGGGAGGGTGGGGAGAACACCTCCACCAACCTGGAACAAACTGAATAGCAGGGCAGAAGAGGGCTATTGAGGGCATTCAAGTGTGGGTGAGGTTTCCTATTTTTCTTGAGCCTCAGTATTAATTGCACAAAGTAAATAGGCGTAACTGGAGTGCTTCTCTTACTCGGTAGGGCATTTGAATCAGCAATATTAAACAAATTATGAAAATTTCTAGAATGCGTTCCTTTATGTTCTTCTAAATTGCTCTTTCTTGAATGTTTCATGTTCGAAAGAATATGTGTTCCATATACTGCACCACAATTACTGGTTTGAGGTAGGGTGGGGGTGGTGTTTCTTGACTAGGCCTCAGATAGAGCAATGCATTGCTGCAGTAAGGTTCGAGTTCTGTTGTCTTGAAGATTCGGTCTTTTCTGCGTGTTGACGTTCCTGTGTGTTCATCTCACGATTGTTTTTCTGAGAGCCGCTGTGAGTCTTATGCTGCCCTGGGTATGGGCCAGTGGACAAGGTTTCAGCCTTCAAGCTCACTTTCAGGGTAGGTTGAAAAACATGAAAAAAAATCTATAATATAAATGATGATAGAAGGAGACAAGAGAGAGACAGACAGACGCCCCTGGGGCTGGTCAGGGGCCCTAACCCATGTGCTCACACTTCTGGTGGATCTAGGCTGGAACATTTCTAGGAGGGAGGAAAGGCTGGTGAGGTTTACAGGCCCTGAGGAGCTCTGAGGCCCAGTGTGGTGAGAAGGGTGTTGTGGCAGGACTTTGAGAAGAAAGAAGTCCTGAAGGGTCTGGTAGTGGTTGGAGTCATCGAATTTACATACTAAAGGCTAACTCCGAAACTGTTAGAATAGGCCTCCCAGGGATTTGGAGGCCTGCTAGGAAGCTTGGAGCTCGGAAGGATTTGTTTATGTTTGGGATTGAGGCCAAACCTGAATTAGGATTGGGATTTGGGACCTGGGAGGAGCGTCAGTCAGGCCCTGAGATGATGATAATGCTTCCTGGAGCGTGGGCTGTAGGGTGGGAGGGAAGCTGGGAGCAGGGGCGAAGCCTCAGATAAGGAAATGGTTTTATTTGCAGTTCTAGAATAAAGTCACCTCATTCCTTAGACTCTAGAGTTCCCCGTGCTGAGGGTGATTTTATAGACAGAAAGACTGAAGGAAGCAGAAACAAAGACGGAGGGCAGATTGAGTGTTTCAAAGTGACTGCTAGGTGGGACCAGGGAGATGGAACCCGAGGAAAAGAGCAGCTTCTGCTCGGGTTACTGCAGGTTACTCTCCTCCCAGTGTAGATGAGAGCACAGGAGTTTGTTTACCATGGCATTGAGACTGGCCTGTTTGGGACAATCCTGATTTTTCCGAAGGTCACATAACAACACAGTTTTGTTTGGTGGCTGGGAAAGAGTATGATTTCATTTTGATATTCAGACTGATCTGTGTAGGGGCCCAAGGCCAGAGCTCAGCGTAGAACAGTGGGCCCGATCATTTTATGTAACGTGTTTGCATTCAGAGATAGTAAAAACGGGAGTTATGGGAAATGCAGGAAAGGAGATTGGGGGAAAAAAAACCAAAACAAAACTGAACTCAGTGTATATTTGAAATAGTGGAAAATGCTTCTCATTAGATAATCATTGAGTGCTGACATTTGTATCATAGAATAGGATTTCAGAGACATCCACAGGATTGCTGTAATTCCAAGGCCATCAGCAGTTATTATCCTACTAAACTTTATGTCCATCGAAGGGGGAAGGTCTGCTTGGCTCGCCTTAGTACCTAGACTGTGCCTTTTGGCTTGAATCTGGAGGCTCAGTTGTTTGCAAAGCTGATTCCACTTCTGGTTATATAAGGAAATAAAGGGAAACAGAGTAAATTCTAGAAGCTGTGAGGAGTCATGGTGATTGTGTTTTAGATTTTTTAGTTCAGAAGAGTACTTGGTGACATTATCATCTCGTATGAGAATTTCCACTGGTCCCTTGCTGTTTTATCTGGTATGGCCACGAGCTGATGGGTCCGTGTGGGCATCTGACATTTAGTGTGATGGGTGGAGCGGGGTGGGCGGGTGGATGGAAAGAGCTACTATCCTTCTAGCTGGCTCCTGCTAGGGTTTAACTCACCTGCGGTGTCTGGATTCCTAGGACGAGCTGGATGAGCTCCGTGCAGAGATGGAAGAGATGAGGGACAGCTATCTAGAAGAGGACGGTTATCAGCTTCAGGAGCTCCGGAGAGAGCTGGACCGTGCTAACAAGAATTGCAGGATCCTGCAGTACCGACTCAGGAAGGCTGAGCAGAAAAGTCTGAAAGTGGCGGAAACAGGGCAGGTGGACGGGGAACTTATCAGAAGCCTGGAACAAGACTTGAAGGTGAGTGAGCTCCCTCGGCATCCCGTTCCTAGAAATCTGAAGTGGTAACTCCAGACACCCACCCACCCAATAGGTCTTACCTACTGCTCTTGCAGAGGACCTGGATCAGTTCCAGCATCCACGTGGTGGTTCACAAATATCTGTAACTCCGGTCCCATAACATACAATGCCTCTTCTGGTCTCAGAGGGCACCAGGAGTGAATGTGGCATACAGACATATGTAGGTAAATACCTCTACACATAAACTAAAATTAAATATCTTAAGAGATCGAGAAAGAATGAAAACCACGGTTGAAGGCGGGACTGAGCTCACTCTATGGACCAAAAGCTGTCATGACCTCATCATCCAATCATTTATCTAGATGCGGATTATATAGAACATCTCAGGTTCTGAGAGTGTCAAGTCTCATCTGCTTTCCTGATGTCGGGAATAATCCTTGCTTCTGTCAATTACCAACCACTAACAGAATGCCATTCAGTGTGAAAAAGAGTGATTTATAGTTGTCTCCCCCCCCCCCCCCAAGACAGGGTTTCTCTGTGTAGCTTTGATGCCTTTCTTGGAACTCACTCTGGAGCCCAGGCTGGCCTTGAACTCACAGAGATCCGCCTGCCTCTGCCTCCTGAGTGCTGGGACTAAAGGCGTGCACTACCACCGCCCAGCCGATTTATAGTTGTCTTATAGTCTTTCCTCACTTGCTATTAGAAAGTAAAGGAGCTTTGGGCTGGAGAGAAGACTCAGCAGTTAAGAGCACTGGCTGTTCTTGCAGAGGACCTGGGTTCCATTTCCAGTACTCACATAGTTGGTGGCTCACAACCATCTGTAACTCCAGTTCTAGGGAATCTGGCATTATCTCCTGGCCTCCATGGGCACTGTATGTAAAACATGCAGGCAAACACTCATACACATAAAATAAATAAAATTTAAAAAAAGGAAGTAAAAGAGTTTAATTGCTTTGAACATTGCAAGGTTTTAACCACACAAGAGCCACAGAAGACATCTTTAAAAACATGACTATATGGACCATCTACTCATACAGAATTTTTATTTTTATTGGTTTTAGTTTTTTGGTTTTTCAAAAAAGGGTTTCTCTGTGTAGATTTGGAGCCTGTCCTGGAACTCACTCTGTAGATAAGGCTGGCCTTGAACTCACAAAGATCCTCCCTCCTCTGCCTCCTGAGTGCTGGGATTAAAGGCATTGACCACCACTGCCTGGCTATGTGCCACCACTGCCAGGCGGTTTTAGGTTTACTGTGGATTTGATTGACAGGAAGCATATGAGTGCAAGGAGAATTGGCATTATTGCTGACACTCCATGAGGAAACAGTCCTGTCCAGGGTGGCTTTGTCATTATGGAAGCCATCTTCTCCTTTATAATGTAGTTTCATGTTTTAAAGTATACACTGAGTATCTGTGCTGCATAGTGTTCTGTCAACTTGACACATTTGAGAAGAGGGACTCTCAATTGAGAAAATGCCTCGTGAGACAGGCCTCATGGGCAAGCCTGTAGGACCTTTCCTTGATCGATGATGGGCCCGCCCTTTGCGGTAGTGGCATCCTTGGGTGGTATATGAAAGCAGGCTGAGCAAGCCATGGGAACAAGCCAGGAAGCAGCATCCCTCCATGCCTTCCACTTCAGCTCCTGCCTCCAGGTCCCTGCCTTGAGTTCCTGTAATGTGGATTGTAAGTGAAATAACCTTTTCCTCCCCAAGCTGCTTTTGGTCACAGTATTTTATCACAGCAATAGAAACATTAAGATTGTATTTGTTATTCTAAGTATTTATGTCTGAAAGGGGTTCAGATTTTAGAGCATTTCAGATGTTCGATTTTTGTTTGGGTAAGGGATGCTCAGCTTGTAGTACTTTCTTCTGTTAAATATAGGTCTGTCGCCTATTTCCTGCATTCTTGTTGTGACTAAGCTGATGATTCTTCCTCTGAGGTTGTCTGAATATTCCCTTTGCATCCCCCTCCCCCAGACTTCGTATCCAGATGATTATCCCCGTGTGTCCAATGCAGGTCGCCAAAGACGTGTCTGTCAGATTGCACCACGAACTGGAGACTGTGGAGGAGAAGCGTGCTAAGGCGGAAGACGACAATGAAACTCTCCGGCAGCAGATGATCGAGGTGGAGATATCCAGACAGGCCCTCCAGAATGAGCTGGAGAGATTCAAAGAGGTAATGCAGAAACATGGGACAGTACTTGGGTTTGTTAGGAACTAGGGACTCCTTACATCTCATTTTTGGGTTGGAAGATAGGAGTCAATAAACAGTGGAAGGCTATTTGACTATTTGACTCAGGAGCTGAGGAAAAGGTACATGTATGTATGTATATGTATATATATATATGTATATATGTGTGTATATATATTTTTTTCTCATTGTAGACAAATAAAAAAACAAGTCACATAAACACACAGCTGCAAAGGAGATTATGCAATCAAAGCTGTAGGTTGCTTGCAAAGCCAAAAATATTTGCTATCTGGCCTTTTACATAAAAGGCTTTGGAACTCTAAATTCATTTCCTATTGTTTCTATTCAAGTGAAGTGACCATTAATCCCTTCAGTGTGTCCAAGTGCAGTGTATTATTACCGAATTAAACACTAACTCCCCCCTCCCCTGAATTTTTTCTCTTTCAATGAGCTGGGGAGTATATTCTGTTTGTCCATCAAAACTCTATAAACATCTGGATGTGGTGGCTCATGCCTTTTAAACTCAGCACTTGGGAGGCTGATGCAGGCAGATATCTATGAGTTCAAGGTCAGCCTGATCTACATAGCCAGCTCCCGGGCCATCCAAGGCTACATAGTAAGAACCTGTCTCAAAATAACAACAACAAAACCTTCTGGAAATATGCTCTTTTGCACACACATATCTATATATTATTCAGCCAATATGATTCAACATAGATATCTATATATAGGGATAGATATTTTTGAATGTTACAGAGTGATTATTCTAGCAAAGTTGTCTAGAAAAAAAATTTCATTTGCATATGGCAATGTAAATCCTGAAACTTTCTTTTTGACTTTGGTGTAAGATTGAAGCTGAGTGTTTTCTTGGAAACACTCTGCATACTGATGAAGTGAAAAAATACTGGGGAAGGCTGGTTCAAGCTGGCATATGACCTGCTAACAGCCTCATGTAGCAGTTCACGTCTTCTGGTACATTTGTTGTTTTGTTCAGTCATTCCCACCCGAATGTCCGGCACCACACCTTGTTCAGGCTGGGTCTGAGCTCTGGGGATGGAGACATGAACGTATGCTGTAGTCCCCCGGGTGCCCAAGGTTTTTTTGCAGAGCACAGACTACAGCAAAGCAATGATGTTGCCATCTCTTGTATCCCAACCACTTTGCTCACGGTTTCTTTTTATCCCAGCTGTCCAGTGTTTTCACTAATGCCCCTCTGTAATGAGAGTTCTGTTGAACGGGGCAGGGACTTGTCTGGTTCACTGTGGATCCTTGAGCCTGGCTGGGTGCCTGACACATGCCGAGTGAGGGAATGAACATAGAGATGGGAATACCAAGCCGTGGCGATCATGGCTTGCTGCGCATAAGGATGCCAGCCGGCGCTGCAAGGCTTCACAGCCCAGGAAGCTGGCTTCTGAAAGATTATTTTCATCATGAGTGCAGTACACCTCTTAACTGCTGCCTCGTTCATCCCCAGGCTGGGGGAGTTTGCCCTCTAATGATGGATCTTTTGACTCATTCATTGTAATTGGTACCTTTTACTGCCTGCTTTTCCTTTGGTCTTAATTTTCTGAAACTGTGCTGATTTATAGGTCAAGCCTACCTACCAGTGTGCATAGACAATAATTCAGAAGTATATCTTATATGGTTGATCTGGATAGATGTAACTACACATATTCTAGTTGTATACATGTAGGTAACACATGTACACACACATACTATACACATGTATGTATATGTGATACCAGGAAGTTCCAGGATGCCCACAGGAACTGACGTCCACAGATGCTCAAGTCTCTTACATAAAAATGGTAGTTTTCTGATGGAACGTGAGCACATCTGCATACTTCAAATCATTTCTACACTATTCATAATGTCCAATACAATATAGCCACTATAAAAATAGTTATTTTGTTAATGTTGTTTAGGGATGAATCATAGAAATCTAGTCTACGTAATCATGGTGACAGCAGTATTTTTTTTTTTTTTTGTGGACTGTTTTATACTCCTGGTTGGTTGAATCTGTCCGTGTGGAACACACGATGCAGAAGACGACTACATATATATTTTAAGCAAGGGAGTCTGCATATGTTTAGATGGATTGTGTAAGACTTGGATTCCTTGGGAGGAAGAAATGATGCTGTTGTTTTCGACACGAGAAGAAAAGCCAGAGGAAGCAGGGTCGTCTTGGAGCCCCAGGCTGGCTAAGGCAGTGGAGGGGTCAGCCCTCCCTGTGGGTTAACATGACGCAGAGGGGCGGCTCAGTTGAGATGGAATAAGGATTTCACCCCCAGAGCTGCAGTCAGTTCGGTGGGACGATATTTTTATACCACACTGCTAAAGGATTGTGTAACAGACAGGAGTCTCAGGAGAGTCAGACACAGCAGAGGGTGCTGGATGAAGAGAATGAGGGAGCCAGGGGACGTAGGGTCCAAGGTGGCGGAAGAGAGACTGCAGGAAATGCACCTATCGTCTCCATAGATGGGTTATTCTCACAAAGCTAAAACACGCACAGTTGAGTTGGCTCTTCACTGTTCACTGTGACACTTTGGTCAATGGATGCAGGGTGGTCTAAAATTGCAAGGGCTTTTCTGCCCATGAATAACAGAGTCCTTGTGTGAAGCGCCTGGCTCAGAGGACCGAGCCGCCCTGCTGCGGTCCTTTCATAAAGCTCCGTGGTTTTCCTATTTGGGTCCTGGTAGACACCAGCAAACCCAAACATTTCCTACTACTGTACGCCGTCTCCTGCTCTCCTAGGGTCCTGTGGTTCCTGGGGCTTTGGGTGGTAACAGTCACCACCTCTCACCCTGACTTGCCACCAGCTCCGGGCTCTGTTCTGCTTTTCCAGTGACCATTGGCTTTGCAGACTTTTTTGTAGTCAGGTGAATGGTTTCCAGTAGTTATGATAAGGAAGGGCAGCTGTCGCGGGTGGGTTTGGAATTGCCTTGGGGAGGGATGGGTGTGTTTTGGACCCAAGCAGGCAGGTGGTGTTTTATAGCACATGTGAATGTACCAAATGCTATTGACTTATACTTGAAACGGCTGGTTTTATGTTAATGAGTGAGTTTTAACTCTTTCGAATGGTTTTCTTCTGTCGTACTTGACTGGTATTTTGGGCAAAGATGTGGGTGACAGTGTGCCTCCCGGAGTTCTGACAGTAAGTCTTCAGTCTTAAACAAACCTGCTGGGCGCTCCGTTGTTTGACTTCCTGGCGTGAACAGGGGAGGGTACTCACTACTGGCTTCACTCTGTCTCTCCCTGCCTTCCTTCCCCACAGGATGCAGACTGGAGATGGGGAAGGGCTGTCAAAAGGGTGACAAAGGACTTTCCCTCTGGTCTTTTAAATGAAAGCAGGTGGGTCATGGGAAGCTCACTTTCTCCATTGATAGATGGGAAGGCATGGGAAGCTCATTTCTCCATTGATAGATGGGAAGGCATGGGAAGCTCATTTCTCCGTTTCATTGATAGATGGGAAGCTCACTTTCTCCACTGATAGATGGGAAGGCAAGAGGGCTGACCTGCTTGGCCTGATTCCTGGTTGCTTTCTGTGATTGCTTGCTCATGTTCCTGCCCAGGAAGCAGACCTTTGCTCTGCTGCAGAGTTCCAGCATGTTCTTGTCTGGACTCCTCGGTGTGGTTTCTTTTTTTTTTCTTTTTGGTTTTTCGAGACAGGGTTTCTCTGTGTAGCTTTGCGCCTTTCCTGGAACTCGCTTTGGAGACAGGCGGGCCTTGGAACTCACAGAGATCCGCTGCTCTGCCTCCGAGTGCTGGGATTAAAGGCGTGTGCCACCAACGCCTGGCGATGTGGTTTCTTTATAGAGCTGCCACAGTATGTCAGAAAGTAAAAGTGGGTGAACTCAGCCTAGCTTCCACTTTTCTTTTTTTCTTTTGAGACAGGATTTCTCTACATAGTCTTGGCTGCCTAGAGCTTGCTCTGTAGACAGGTTGGTCTCGAACTCACAGAGATCCACCTGCCTCTGCTTCCCAAATGCTGGCATTAAAGGCATGAGCACCAGACCTGGCTAGCTTCCACTTTTCCAAGATGGTCACCCTTATGTTTTTTCATTCTTCAATAACATCCACCTCCAACTTTTTGGGTATATTATATATTAGACACAAATAAGTAGCCAAATTAGTTGGCAATTTCTTTTTTTAAAAAATAATTTATTTATATGTATTTTATGTACATTTTTTTCCTGCATATATGTCCGTGTGAGAGTGTCAGGAGTTATAGACAGTTGTGAGCTGCCATGTGAGCACTGGGAATTGAACCCAGGACTCTAGAACAGCAGCAGCCAGTGCTCTTAACCACTGAGCCATCTCTCCAGCCTTAGTTGGCAATTTCTAAGGACAGAGATATGTGAATTTTTGTAGCGTAGGAACAGGGAAGAGAAGATTAGGGAAGAAGCCTGGTGGGGTGGCGTTCAGGTGACTGTCCTGTGAACGATCATGCAGAGGGCATTGTCATATCATCAGTTGCTTGCTCGTGTTATTTGACTGCTCTGTCTCTCCTGGTTTCTCTGACGGTCAGATAGGCACGCAGTTGGAGTGTGGTGTGTGGAACTTCAGCTGGAGAATTTTATGAGGCTTTGCTCTGGCTCGCTGAGCCTATGGCAGGAGCTTGGTTCAAACAAGCGGCCCCATATATTTTATTTTATAGGAGTCACAGGAGCCACTAGAAGCCAGAGGGCTTGTGCAGGCTGCCTTCCAGACCCTGGATATGACATCATTGTGGGTTGGTGCTTAGTAAATGAATGGTTAGATACTGTGTTTTCTGTGTGCTTGAGAGACCAGGGCTACTCCAAGTCTGGGTGGAGATTTTCATGTAATTCCATTAGAGTGAAGTTTTAAAACTTCACCTGTAACCCATGGGGCTGGGAAGAACATTTTATACATTCAGTGTACAAATGTAAAGGTTTGATGGACTCGTGCTTCTCTGTCTATGGAGTCTACTGTATTTTCAGTCTTGTTCTGTTGGTGTTTTTTTTTTTTTAAATTGATTTCCAGTCCATCCTTATATTGCTGCAGTTTGTAAAGTACATTCCATTCATTAATAGTATTGTTCAAGTTTTTTGTGTACTTTATAATTTGGTTTTCTTGTAATTCAAGCTGTGTCAAACCCTTTATGTATTTTGAAGCTATATTTTAAAATCCAAGTAGATTTTGAACTTTTGGGATAAATTACCCTCATCAGTTGCAATGACATCTTTATTCTACTGGTTTTTGCTATTAAGTCTCAAGTTTTTCTCATTTTATCATCTCTAATAAATGTATTTTATTGGCACTTGCTTGGAATGGCTTTTCTGTGGCTCCTTTAGTTTCTGATTTTTCTATGATTATGTTTTAGGTTATTATTTTTTATGAACCAGAATATAGCTATATTTTTTGAAACGATTTCTGAGAAGCACTTTTGAACCAATGAATTTAATTCATTTATGTCATTGTGGATGTTAAAAATGGACCGATTTATCTCTATCATTGCATTTTATGTTCTTTATTTTCCATGCATTTTGTTTGTTTGTTTGTTTTCTTAAGTGTTGCTTTTTCTTTGAATTTTTAGTTCCCATGTTTTCTCTCTCAGTTGGGACAGTATACATTCTATTCCTGTTCATTTGACTCAGATATCTCACAGGCACGTTTGATTTGAAGTTTAAAATTATGCCTGCTTCTTTCCTGAGTAACAAGCACATCTTTTAAAGAGCTAATTGATGCTGTTCTTTCTATTACTATTGTTATCATTTTAGTTTCATTTTTTAAAAGTCACCCCTCTTAGTTGACGTATCTAATAGCAATGTTTATTTTCATTAATTAGCACGTTTGCCAACTTGTTCCTTTTCTTTCTTCTCTTTGTCACACTTGTATGTGATGTGTACACGTTTGTGTGTGGGTATATCTACATGTGCGTTACACTTGCATGTGGAGGCCAGAAGCCAATATAGGATGTCTTCGCTCTCTCTCTACCTGATTTTCTCAGAAAAGTTTTCTCACTGAACCTGGAGCTTCCTGAGTGAGCTAGACTGGCTGGCAAATAAACCCACCCAGCACATAGCACGGCCCAGCTGAGCCACCTGGGAGGGTACTGGGGAGGAGCGGCAGGCTGTTCCCTGGCCTAGAGACTTTAATGCAAGTATGTCTGCATTTAGAAGAGAACATTTCCCAATGACCTGTCCTCCACCCTCACCCTCCACAGCAGTGAATCGGCCACTTGTGTATTTACAGCTCCTGAACCGAGGGCACCCACTCTTCCAGCCGGCCAACTACAGCTCAAGCATTCAAACTCCTGTGGGTCTGCAGCCTCCCTGCCTGCTCCCACCTTGCCTATTGCGTTCAACCCCCACTGTGCTCAGGGCTTGGCCCTTCTGGCTTCTGCTGTGTCCCGGCTTCTCCTCTGTCTGCTCCTCGGCATCTAGTCTTCTAAACTAGGACTTTGTTTATGTGCCATGATATTCAGACTGTCTGACAGCCAGGGAGTCTGCAAGTGGAGGTACATAAAATAATAAATAGCTATTGTCCTTCGACTACAGTGCAGTAAAATGTCATGGCTGGTGTTTTCAGACTTTATGGTTCCCCAGTAAGCAAAGATTTGCTTGGGGAAGGTGTAAAATTCTCCGCAGGCAGAATCTTACAGTGGATCACTCCTTAGGACCCTGGTTATGTTTGGGTCGGAGCACCATCCCTGGCTTAAAACCTAGTAAGTCCAAATGCAGACCTTGCACTCACTCAGTCAGGAAAGCTGTGAAGGGACCAAGCAGTCTCTGGTTTCATTTGCTGGTCATGGTATGCTTTCATGTGTGGCTGTGTGTGGGAGTGGGTGGCGGGGAGGAGATTCCAGCTAAGGTATAGGAAGGGAAGAAATCTGGTGACTTAAGTGATATCTCAGTTGTGTGTCCTGCTAAGTTAATAATGGAGTAAAATGGGATGGAGGGAGGAAGGAGAGGAATTAATGGTGTCTGGTTAAGTCTTTTGCCTAATACTAGAACCTGAGAAGAGGCGGCTCATGGTGTCTGTCTGTCTCTGTGTCTCTGGCTGTGTGTGTCTGTCTGTCTCTTATGTGTGTATGTATACTGTGTGGGTGTACAGTGTCTGAGGCCTGCGGGGAAACCACCTTCATTCTGTGAGCCATTTCTGTCTTTTATCCAGTCCCCAGCCAGGAAATGCAGAGTTCAGAGACTCATAGAAGACTTTAACAGGCACCAGCTGCAGAAAGACATGGCATAAAGGTGTTTGAATGCTTGAGCTGTAGTTGGCCGGCTGGAAGAGTGGGTGCCCTCGGTTCAGGAGCTGTAAATACACAAGTGGCCGATTCACTGCTGTGGAGGGTGAGAGTGGAGGACAGGTCATTGGGAAATAGTTCTTTTCTAAATCCAGACAAACATATTAAAGTGTCCTAGGCCAGGGAACGGCCTGCCGCTCCTCTCCAGTACCCTCCCAGGCGGTTCAGCTGGGCTGTGTGCTACGTATGTGCTGGGTGGGTTTATTTGCTTTTTCACAGGGAACTGTGGCAGAGATCCGAGAGGGAGAGTGGTTGGCCTGTTTAAGCATTTGGAATATTCTGGTTTCTTGGGTTATGTTAGTTCATTAAGTTTGGTTGTTGAAGATTTTACCAACACCTTGTTTGGGTTTTGTTATGGCAGAGACAAAGAACACGGTGGTGAGGAGAATGGGGGAAGAAGGCAGAGGTGAGCATAGAACGTGTGTGTCTCATCTGTGTGCAAGGCCAGATCAGATTTGCACCACGACCTAAGGGATGGTAGTCGACTTTCTGCAACTCTCAAAACAAAACAAAAAAACCTTGAGATAATTGACTTACAAGAAGAAAGATTTACCTTGATAATTGTATTTAGAGAATTCAACCCATGATCCTTTGAGGCCTGTGATGAAGGGAAAAATCGCAGAGGAGCGTGGGCTGGAACAAAGCTGTTTAGTCTCGTGGTGGTCGAGAGGCAGAGACCGACACTCTAATGGCCTCTTCAAGAGCATACTCCAGTGACCTTCCTTTTCTCACCTCTGGAAGGTTCCACCGTTTACCGGGAGCACCTCAGGCTCCCAAACACATCTTCAGCATGTTGGCTTCTGCAGAACCTTTATAGTGTCCGGTATGTCGGGCCCGCTCTCCCAGGGCAAGGCGTCCTCAACGGTCCCTAGTCATGCTGCAGCATGCAGGAGAAGCCAACCATTCTCCTCTTCCTCCATAGCTCCCTTGGGCATCTTCTTCATTGTAGCTCAAAGGGGGTGATCACTAGGGTCAGGACCTCAGGTGAGGGCTCTGGAGCCAGCGTCAAGGCAGGGAATAGGCAAGGCAGCTCCGGTCTGTCATCAGTAGTTGGAGAAAGGTACCTGTGCTTCCTTTGACCCACTGAAGCTTCTCTATGTAATTAATTTCTATTTTTAGAAGTACTGATCGAGTTGTTTCATCTAATGAGAACATTCCGAGAGGATGAAGTGAAGGGAAGGGTCTCCTTCCAAGGGAGTGTGTGGGCCCCTTACCCGCCTCAGCATCTTGCTCCACCAGCTGTACCTTCCACCCAGGGCCTTGGTCTGTGCCTTCTCTTCCTGACCACCCATCAGGAAGCAGTCTCGTACATTCTTTAGGATTCTCCTGGAAACACCAGCTCTCATAGACGTTTTCTGTAACATTCCAAACGCTGAACAGATGTTTCTATGTGGTGGAACTACTAAATGATGCTTGTGGAAAACTTGAGGAATGAAACTCTTTGCCTGGAACTGGAATATTGGTTAGTTCTGTAGGGTAGGAATGAGGTACAGTGTCATTTCACAGATCACATGGGTTATTGTCATTCGAGAAGTGTTCCTTTTCCTTTGGGGCTCACATTAAAGAGGATTAGACTAGGTGAACAAGTCCCGTGGGAAGTGGGGGGTGAGGGGTGGAGATGGGGGGGCGGTGTCACTGGAAAGATAGAGTACATAAGCATCATGGTGAATGAGTTCCAAAAATATCAAGGTCTCACTCAACTAGGATGTAGCCAGGCTTTTGAAAGTACAGTCACTCGACCTGCCTTATCTGTGGCTTCACTTTCCAATGTTTCCATTATGGTAGGCCAACTGTGACAGAAAACAGATAAAATGGAAACTCCAGAAATAGATAATGCAGGTGTTTTTATTCCAATATGTTGTTTATTATTTTGTTAATCTCATGCTGTGATTAATTTGGAAGTCAAACTGATAGGTGTGATGTAGTCACATAGAATCTGAAGGAATTTCTGAACGGTCTGTCCTTAGCCTGTGCACATACATAGATCTTCGGGTATCTTTTCACAAATTGAGGCGGTGATGATGTCATTGAGTACTGCACTTGGGACTGCCTTCACGTGTGTCGTAAACGCAGTCGGCGATGGACCACATGTGTACAGCTGTGCTTGTTTTCTCCATACACTCCTTCCTAGCTCATCTTAATCTCCTAAAATGTTTGGAATCTCCAAAGGGATAAGAGTATGAGTTTATGAGAGGACAGATATTTGGGGTCCTCTGTGTTGTCTCAAGGTAGTTGACCAAGGAGACTGTAGGCTTTATCCTCTGTCTTTGGGGAGCAGTAACAAGGAGAGAGTCACTCAAGGATATTTATGTTAATCTGGCTAAGGATGTGGCCAAGCTGAAAGCTTGCCAACCATGCAGGGCTCTGTTCCATTGTAATACTGGAAAAAAAGAAAAGGTAACAAAGGTCAGGTTATCATCAATAGCCAATGCTATGACCAACCATGCCTTTGTAGCAAAGCCTTCTGGGACTCCCAAAGCAGAGCGAGTGTGAGGGTGCTGCAGCTAGTTGTCCCATACCAGCTCTGGGCAGCGTTCCCAGCTAGTCATGCCTGAGTTGCATCCTTTATCATAAAATGTCTAAACACGAGTGAAATTTTCCTTTGACTTCCAGGAATGATAGTACAAGTAATTGAATCCTGGGTGGTGAGAACAACTTATTTTAGCCAAGTTGGGCAGGTTCTGTAGGTAGCCTAGGATCTGACCTTTTCAGCTGGTATCTAAGGGTCAGAAAGTCTTACAGAGCTCAAAGTTCTTCATCTGATGCTTTCTGGCTCAAGCATCAGCATTGAATTTTACTATAGCACCCCCACCTGGCCCACCGGGCCCCACCTGGTCTTGGATCATTGTGAGAGAACCTCACACATTTGTCTTAGACATGGTCTGCTTTGAGTTTGCATGGGGGAAAGGAAGACAGCTGTGTCCCTACCTCACAATAACAAGAGTTGTGTGCTAGTGTCTATGGATCCATGAGGTTTATTTCTCTGGGATAAACACTCAAGGTAACAATTCTGGGTTGTATATTAGTTGCTGTTGAATTCTGTAAAGAAAGTCCTCAGAGTGGCTGTCTCCACTGTTGGTGATGCTCAGGCATTCAAGGTCTCCACACCCTCACAAGCATAGGCAACATCGTTTTGTTTTGTTTTGTTTTGTATTGTTTTGTTTTGTTTTGAGACAGGGTTTCACTATGTGGCTCTGGTTGTACTGGAACTCACTGTGTAGACCAGGCAGGCCTTGAACTCCCAGAGATCCTCCTGTCTCTGCTCCGAGTGCTGGGACTAAGGTGCCCAGCAGACACTGTGTTTCGTAGAGGTATTCTACGTGGTATCTCACCGTGGTCTGATTGCACTTCTCCATGGCTAATGACGCCACACATCTTTTCACACTCAGTTTTCCCATCTGTATCTCATTTGGAAAACTGTCTCTTCGTGTGTTTCTCTCATTGAATTTTGTATTTAGATTCCCTGTTTATTTGCAATTGCATTTTGAGAGTTCTCCTTGTGTTCCAGACACCGTCTTCATCAGACACACAGTCACAACACAGTCTCCATCTCTGTGGTTTGTCTTCTCATCCTCTCCACAGGGTCTCACTCAGTCCTAAGCTCCTCATTTCATGTGAGGTCTCGTTTATAGCTGTCTCCTTTTATGGTCATGAGCTTTAAGAGTTCAAGTCCCAGCTGTAGATGGAATGTTTTCTGTGTCCCTCCTTTCCCCATGTTAAGATTTTGTAGTTTCACATTTAGGTCCACTGTAGCTAGAGTTTTCCTGCCTGGCCCACAGTCCAGGACAAATCTCTGCCAGTCCCAAGCGCTCAGACCCAACCAAGTAAACACAGAGACTTATATTGCTTACAAACTGTATGGCTGTGCAGGTTCTTGCTAACTGTTCTTATAGCTTAAATTAATCCATTTCCATAAATCTATACCTTGCCACGTGGCTCGTGCTTACCGGCATCTTCACATGCTGCTGGTCATGGCGGCGGCTGGCAGTGACTCCCTCCGCCTTCCTGTTTTCTTTTCTCCTCTCTGTTAGTACCGCCTATACTTCCTGCCTGGCCACTGGCCAATCAGTTTTATTTATTGACCAATCAGAGCATTTGATATACAGACCATCCCACAGCAGGTCCATGATTCAGTTGGAGTTACGTTTTGTATGGATTGGGTTAGATTCTGGGCTTTGTTTCCTCTGTACCTGTGGCTGTCCAGCTGCCCCAGCACCACATGGGAATGACACTTTTCCCTCCCTTGGATCTCTTTTGTGCTTTTGTCAAAAATTAGTTGGCATGGCAGTGGCGCACGCCTTTAATCCTAGCACTCAGGTGGCAGAGGCAGGTGTATCTCTGTGAGTTGGAAGTTAGCCTGGTCAATATAGCAAGTTTCAGACCAGCTAGAGCTGCATAGTGAGCCTTTCTCAAAACAAAACAAAACAAAAAACAACCCAAAAAATTAGCTGGGCATATTTGCTTTTTTTCCTGGTTCTCTGCAAAACGGCACAGGCTTGAATCTTCACTTCCATAGCGAATGCTTTCTTGATGTTGTCTAGGCCAACCAGTGGTGTGGCTCATCTGAACCCTCACTGGACTTGTGGACCATATTTTTGCCTTGTGGTATATATGCTTGTATCCCACCCCTGCTTGTTGGGCATTCATTAAACATATGTCACTTTTGAGTTGAGTGGAGGTGGCACACGCCTTTAATCCTAGCACTCGAGAGGCAGAGGCAGGTGGATGTCTATGAGTTTGAGGCTAACCTGGTCTACAGAGCGAGTTCCAGGACAGCCAGGAACAAGTGCACAGAGAAACCTTGTCTCGAAAAACAAAGCAAAACAAAAATATGTTACTTTTGCTCAAGAAAGAGCCATGCCATTATTTAAAATTCTCTTCCTAAGGAATTTCTGATTCTATAAATGATTACCCCAGGACAGTTAATGCAAACCAGTAATTCTACTCTAGGTTAAGTTTACTTTTTTTGACAGTGGCTATGAGTCACAAAAGCTTCGTGTTTGGCCAGTGGTAAGCAGAGCTGCTCTTGATTGTAAGGTTCCTGAATATCCAGCCAAGCTCCGCTGGGTCATGCCGTGCCAAGTTGGCCCTGTGAGCTGGGGGAGTGTCACCCACAGCATCGTGGTGCCCCGGCGGCTTCCCAAGGCAATGGCTGTGTGCTTTGGATTGTCTGCATCAGAGCATCAGTGTGGTTTACAGACTTTTCCAGGGATTCTGACTCCAACCATTTCTTCCTCTCCAGCCCCCCAGCCCTCCTTTAATGAGAATCTTTGATAATAGAAGGCAGCATTTCATCATGTTATCTACTGATCCTTGGGCATCAGAGTGGGACTTGTGAATGCTAGCAAACTAGACATGTTCTAGTTGCTTTTTAAAAGAATGATTAAAATAAGCCAGGCCTGGTCATGCACACCTTTAATGTCAGCACTGGGGAGACAGAGGCAGGTGGGATTTTTGTCAATTCGAGGACAGTCTGGTCTGTATAACAGAGTTTGAGGCTAGCCAGAGCTACCCAGTGAGAACCTGCCTCAGTATATTGGCTTTTTGACCTAGAGAGATGGGCTTCGTTTGGGGAAAGGATAGCACACTTTTCCTCCTCCTTGATTTATACAGCTTGGTTAATTGTGTTAATGGAAGGATTTCATGTGGGGATGGGGTGGGTTGTACTTGCTTGTGGCCCACAGCGGCTTCATTAGACTCAGGGAACGTGGGAAGTACAGGGATGCCCATCAGATGGTTGGCAGCAGTCTACTGAAACTATTAATTTCTTGGTGCTGATGTGAGCCGGCCATCCAGGCCAAACAGTGTGGATTTATTAAACACCTATTTGTGTTTATCATTAATTCTGAGCATCCAGGACAGACGCTTGTGAGTTTGTTTCCCGTGGCGTTTTTGGCTTCATCTTCTAGTGGGAGGAGTGGGGGAGAGTGGACTAGGAAAGGCAAGAACAGTGTTTGGGGAGCTTGGGGAGGTGGTTGCTGGACACTTGGTGTTCCTCCAGGGGACTGCCAGACAACCTCAGTTGTGGAGACCAGGCTCTTGGAGATTTGTGTGGTGTGTGTGTGTGTGTGTGTGTGTGTGTGTGTGTGTGTGTGTGTGTGTTTGGGGAAAATTATAAAGGCCACTCCACGTAGTTAAAAGGAGATTTATTTAGTGGATGACTTACAAATGAAGGAATAGATAGGTTGCGGGGGTCTGGGGAAGGTGTATCGCAATCCAGTGGTGTTCTCTGGAGCTCTGCACAGTCAACCTCCACCGTCCAGGGTCCAGGCACAGAGAGCGTGCACAGAGAGAGCGCTGGCCCATCCAGCTCTCAGGTTTCCAGCGCCTCCTCTGCCCCGCCTCGTAGGCGTGACAATTGCCAGAGTCTCAATGGGGTTGGAACTTCCAGATCCAAGCTGGAATGGCTACCCACTACATGTGTGTGTTTAGTCACACAAATAGCATTGTTGTTCTTTTCTCATGCATGAGAGAAACATAAACTAATTGCTGAAAAAACGTCTTCCATGGATGAATCATTTTAAAAACCGTAAGAACCATGAGACTTTAGAGGTGTGATTGTATGCCACAGGACCCTGTAATTGAGTGATGGGGAGTACGGCATCCCACCAGCATCCCTGTAGGAGGCAAGCAGGAAGGATCCTTCTCCCCAGTGAACCTGAGTCACTATGGAGGTGTGACCAGGCTATTTGCCTTAGTTTTGAAGGCATGCCAAGCATTTCCTGTCTGCTTCCAGGGGTTTGAATGTAGGCATTTTTGGGTCAAGGTGATTGGACTGACTTGTAAACAAACGCTGTCCGAGTGATCACCAAAGTATCGAGGCCCCCATGTCGTGGAGCCCCACGGAAACATCATGGTGTACACGAGGGGGTGGTTGTAGGAGGAATCCATTCCCAGTGTCTGCTTAGAACAAACAGCCTTGCTCAGCCTCTGAGCGCATGACATTTTGGATGGGTAATTCTTTGCGGTAGGAGCCGTCCCATGAGATACCAGACACCTCACAGCGTCTCTAGCCTCTTCCCACTAGATGCTATCCGCGCTGCCACAGCCCCAAGTCTGGGACCATCAGAAATGTCGCAGATACTGCTCAATGTCTTGGAGCAGAGGTGCGGATCAGCTGGCCCCCTGTTGAGAGCTGTTGACCTAGACAAGTGCATGCAAAAGCCATGATGTTATCTATGTGTATTTACTATCCACAGGGGTTGCTGATTCTTTCCTCTTGAATGGCTTATTTGACATGATTGTGAGGTGGCTAAACAGGGCTTTTTTTTTTTTTTTCTCTTTTTTCATCTCAGAAGCCTGTTATTTTCAGGCTTACATCTGGTCTCACATCTTGTTCTCAGCTTTCCTGTGGAATCTGGTCTAGTCATTGTGCATTTTCTCAGGGTGGGCTGGCCTGCATTTTTTTGTTTGTTTTGTTTGAAATCAGGTAGATGAGCAGCAGGTAGCAAACACATTCACCTCTTGCAAAGCCTTGTACGATACCTGTGAAATAACTGAGGCGATACCTGGAGCTTTGTAGAGAGACGATGGCACAGTCCTAAGGGACATCCTTGGGCAAGCTGCTTCTTGTAGCCTAGGTTTCTTGGGTGGGGATAGAGCGTAAAATGCCTATGAAGGAGTCCTTAGACCCCATATTGTTTGACCCTGATTACATATCAGAACCCCTGGGTGTCTTTGAAGACTCCTGATATCCATACCACACCTAGGCCATAACTTGGGGTCCTGTGAGGTGGGGCCAGGCATCTGTGGTTCTCACAACTCCCCTGGGCGGTTGAGTTTAACAGCTGTGTACAAATTCATAGTTGTACTGCTTTCTCTCTTTAAGTGTGTCCCACCCGAGGGGAAGTGCAAGGTTCCTGAGTCAAGAAGGAGAAAACAAGAGCTGCCCCAAACTGGTGCTTTATGTGGTTGAGGTTTTCTTTGGAGTGGCTTGTTAGGCAAATGACCTCTTTGCTGCTTCAAAGTGGAGGCCCAGACATCATAGCTACGCTGTGTAATTACTCCAGTGAGTTAGAAAGTGCAGTCTTGGGTTTTATATTCTTAGGACTTCGGAAGTTGTAAAGGACAATAACGCCACGGCTTCCTTTCCATTAATTACAAATCAGAGGCCAGATTCTAGTGTACAGGAAGGTGACCCCTGTCTGAAGTTCACTGGAAACCAACACTCCTCTTGACCCGCCCCTCTCCACCGGCTTGGTTTCTCCTTTTCTGCCCCTCCCCCTGGAGTAGTTCCTGCTGGTTGCATGTGGCCCTGTCATTCCAGGTGGAATATGACAGTTCTGGAACCCGTTACAAAGTCATCAGCAGCTACCGTCCCCTCTGCCTTCTTCCTTGAAGACATCCCATCAGGCCAGACATGGTGGTGCACACCTTAATGCCCGCACTCGGGAGGCGGAGGCGGAGGCGGGCAAATCAAGGCGGGCAAATCTAGTTCTAGACTAGTGTGGTCTACATAGTAAGTTCCAGGACAGCTAGGGCTATATAGAGAAACCACCGCCACCTAACCCCCCTTTTTTGTTTTGTTTTTCAAGACACGGTGTCTCTGACTCCCTAGTACTGGGATTAGAGGCATGGACCACCATGCTAGGCCTGAGAGACTAGCTCTTTTAAAAAAAGCCATCGGATCAGGGCAGCAGGATGCATGTTGTCTTAGGAAGAGTTAAAGCTAGCTGAGCAGCGTAGGGGGTCTTACTCTGCACATTTCTGGGAATTCCAATGGAGGTGGGAGGGCCAGAGCTGCCATCACCCCCTGAAAGTTCCCAAGCCACTCGGGTGTGGCTCTCACTGACGTAAGTGCCAGTCTTAGACATTCTCAGGACAACCCAGTGATTTGGGTGGGGCATGCTCACCCAACTTGGTGAGAAAATTGAACCCCAGGGCAAGTAGGATCTAACTCCCCGGGCACGCATTGTCGGTGGCAGAGCGGTCCGTACACAGGGACTGGCAGTGAGTCTAGGGAACCAAGGCACTTTTAAAAATCAAAATGTCTTTTTCTCCTCCAGAGAGAAACTCATAGAAAATGGGGGTGTTAGGTTTGAAGTGTGTGCACGTGTCTGCTGGTCTGTGTAAGGCTGCATGTGTTCAAAATAAACAGACCAAGACGAAGAGTCCTACAGTTCTATTGCACACTTTAAAAATCCATGTCACACACAGGCCACGAGTGGCTACTTTCTGGGGACAAACTGTTTTTCACTGGCTTGGCCAGAGATTGGAAGACCCGTCATTAAAATCAAACCTGCAACCAGGGACACCATGACAAGCCATTGGCCGTAACTTAATTTCAGAGCTGTTCATGTGTGAGTGCATGTATTATGTGGTGCATGTATTTTGTGTGCGTGTGTGTGTGTGTGTTGTGTGTGTGTGTGTGTGTATGTGTGTATGTATGTATGTATGTGGCGTATGTATGTATGTGTGTTTGTGTGTGCTGCATGCATGCACATGTATTGTGGTTCACTTATATAAATCCTAATGTATTTCATACCCAAATACTTCCTGAGTTAGCAATTTGAGGGCACATATTATGGCCCGGAACATTCCAAGGATCCCTGCTGGATCCTTCTTGTTCTCTTTGATGAGACCATAAAGTCCTGGAGCGGGCGATCCATACAAGATGCTGGGGCTGACCTTTTCTGTCACAAACCAGACGCTGGAACAGCCAGTATTCACCGGAAGGGTTTTCTGAGTTTGTGCATTAAGGCTGCATTTGGACATTTAGTAAAGGGCGTGGGCAGGGGAGTTTAAGGTTGTGTTAGGGATCAGTTTAGAGAAAGCATCAAGCAGGGAGACATTTCCTATATCGGTGTCATGTCACATCTATATTTATTTATATAAATAAATATATTAAAAAGTCACAACACCTACATATTATTTATGTATTTATTGGTTTTTGTGTTTCGTTTTGTTTTTTTTTTCTGTTGTTGGCTGGCTTTGAACTCATAGAGACCCATCAAACTGCTTCTGCCTCCTGAGGGCTGGGATTAAAGAGGCCGGCCACCACATCCAGCTTGTTAAGCTTTATTGTTCCGAATTTCTTAGTGTGCCCAATGATTTACAAATTGAACTTTATAAAAATAAGTGTGTATAAGCATGCATGTGGGTACTCCTGGGAGTTCAGGCGTCTGTGTGATAAGGTTGCTGGGAAGACCTGAATGTATCCCCTGCGGACTGTGGATCCAGAACTTCCAAGGTCAGGGGAACAGAAAGCCTTGTGGAGCCCTGTTTCCCAGCCCTGGGCTCAGAAGGGAGTCTGTGTGTGCCAGTACAAAGGGCCGGTGAGCTCTCTGTGGAGGAGAAGAAAGGAGTCAGGCGTCTTTGTCAGGGCAGTTACAACAACACTGTCTCCTTGTTAAATAGTCCTCCTGCCCGTTCTGCAGTTCAGAGGCAAGCGCTTTAGTCATCCTTGTAAAGAAATAGCTGGAGGGGCAGGAGAGCTGCTCCTCCATAGGAGCCAAACTGGGTTCCCAGCATCTGTGCGGCTCCCAAATGCCTGTGACTCCAACTCCAGCATCTGTGTGGCTCCCAAATGCCTGAGACTCTAATTCCAGGGGATCTGATACCCTCTTATGACCTCCTCTGGCACATGTGCACATGTGCACACACCACACACACACACACACACACACACACACACACACACACACACTAAAATAAATCTTAAAAACTTAATAGCTGTCTGTATAGTGTGCTTTTAACTCCCCTGTATGATTTGGATCCTAACTAAAATCAGTCTTTTGGCTTTTTGTTTTGTTTTGTTTGTTTTCCAGTTAGGGTCTCCCATGTATGTAGCTCTGGCTGTCCTGGAACTCACTGAGATCAGCCTGCTTCTGCCTCCCAGGTGCTGGGACTGAAGGTGTGTGTCACCATGCCCGTCTGTCTGTCTGTCTTTCAAGACAAGGCTTCTCTGTGCAGCCCTGGCTGTCCTGGGAGTCTCTCACAAGACTGGCTTCACACTCTGAGCTCCTCCTGCCTCTGCCCCAACCCTCACCCCACTGGCATGCTCCACCACACCTGGCTCCAGTTTTTTTTTTTCTTTAAACAAAACAATATTTATTATTTATTTAAACAATAGTTGTTTTTTTTTTTTAACTTTCAGATCTCTGTGCTTCTCATCTTATATTCTTTTTTTTTAATTGGCATACTATTTACACGTATTTATGGAGTACTGGATGGTTTGATGCGTCTCAACAATGGAACAATTAGCATTTCTCTCTCCTTCAATGCTGCCATTTCCAAGGGCTGGGAACTTTAAACTCTGGTTATAGCTCTTTCAATGTGTTCAGCTCTTGAATCAGCTTAAGCTTGGAGAGCTCCTTGAGAATGAGCTAATGGCCCCAGTATTGGCTTTATTTGCACTTAACAGCCCTGGGAGGCAAGCTGGTTGCTGATTGATTATTTTATCACCCTTATCAGGCAGATACCCCCAGGCCTGGGGAGATTAAGGAGCAGGAATCTTGGATAATTGATTTAGGAAGTGGTAGGGCTGGAGGACACAGACTCCTGGGGCGGGACTGAGGGCCCTATCTGGCCTTATCTCCTACGGCTGCTTCTGTTCATTGAATTGAAAGTGAACATTAAACCAGATTTTTTTTTTTTTTTTGCCTCTTAGGATTTCTCACCATTGATTGAACTATTTCCGGAAACAACCCTAAACTCTCCTTTTACAGAATTAGTTGGCAGGGCCATGATTTTCTTAGGCTCTAAGAGAGTGTCCGGTGTACTGCACAGTTCCATGCTTGCAAAAATGGAGTGATAGTAAACATTTTGAAGTGGATGAGTGAAGGAGTTTGGGGTTGTCTGAGGAAGTCAGAGGTGTGGTCTAGAGGACCCTGGCTCATTATAAGGGTGTTAATGAACCCATAGTAATTGTGTCTGGCTGTTCCCTTCCCAACCCTCTGTGGAGAATTAATGAGGACACTGGGTTTAGCCATTCATCAATGTCCTTTGTTTCAGCTTCTGCTTTTCCTAACTTCAGATGAATTACTTAGAATAGCAAGTGCCTTTGATTCCATGGTTAGCACTCCAGATGTTTAAGAGATGGGTTCCAGTCGGATCCACTAATAGAAGGAACTGGATGCTTCTCCAGGACCAAAATGATATAGAAGGCAACAGCAAACTGTGCAGCTAGGTAAGAAGAGATTGTTGCATGGGGAAAATAAAAATGGAATAGCAGCCCGAAGAGCTGAGCAACTGAGCGCCCAGCAATGCAACACAAGACAGGAAGGAGGAGAGGAAAAAGACAAAACCCAAAGTGATTTACTTCCGTGCCAAGGCTACACAGACGCACGGACCCGTAATGGCTATGGCTAAATTATGATGTGCTTGCTGTTTGAGACTTTATTTCTCAGTGCACTTGGTGGCTGTCCAGGAACTCATCAAATCAAGTTAATGGAGAGTTAAATGGCTTTGGAAACAAGCTGGCTTGGGGCAGCTGGAAGCCAGGGCTGTGCAATCTTGGCTCGGTGGAGCTCTGGATCGGGCATGCTCTGGCAGGTGAGCTTGTTTAGAGGAGAAAGTGAGGTCTCAAGGAAGCTGCTGAGAAGCAGCAGGAGTCTTCAGGGGAGTCCTGCTGCCCTTGACCTCTTCAGCTGGCCTTGGCTGTTCAGGAGTTCCGAAATGCAGTGCAGAAAGAAATCCTGCTACTGGACTGACTCAGCTCATCCCCAGGGGTCAACACCATTGAAACAGGATCCACCTTCCCAGGGTTACGGTTAGGGAGGTAGAGGTATTGACACACATGGAAGCTGACTGGATTTCATTATTTTTTTTAATCTTAATAGTGGAAGTTTTCAAATATCTATAGCCTTGGAGAGAACAGTACAATGAATTTGCAAGAACCCACAGCCCAGCCCAGTCATGGTCAACACTACATTCTTGTTTATCTTTCCCCTTTATCCTTCTCCCGCCCTGTATGTTGACTTTTAGAAAGCCAGATAAGTCAAATAGCCACACACACAATAATTAGTACATTTGAATTTTTTTTCCCAAACAGACAATGTGGAACATAAAATAGCAAGCTGAAGGAGCCCATAATAATTGATGTCATTTATTTAATTATTTATGCAGATCACTGTTTTATTTTTGAGTAAGCAAAGCTGTAGAGACGTAGTACAGATATGGGACTGAACCTTTCCACCTGCTAGATGCCAGGCCGGCGCTCTACCGTTGAGTTTATTGGTTTCTGTCACTTGGCATGGTGTCCTCCATGTCCAGTCCACATGGCAGGATGTATCAGAATTATTGCTCTTTCAGGAACTACATAATGATCCATTGAGTGATTGAGCCACATTTTTGTGTATCTGTCTATTGATGGACATGAGAATCACTCCTCCATTTTTGCACTATGAACATAGATATGCAGACTAGTCCCACTTCTGATTCTCTGGGTGTCTATCTAGAGCTGGAACTGCTGGATTCTATGGTAGCCTCACTTTTAATTTGTGGAGGAAATATGGTGATTTTTCCACAGTGGCTGCGCCATTGTGGCTAGTGATAAGATGTAGCATGAATCTTAAAAGTTCTTATTAATAAAATCAAACCTGGAGCCAAGTATTGGGGAGAAATGCTGGATGGTCAGAAAGACAGAACAAGCCACAGCTAACCTCACCTGGCCAACTTCTCAGCTGGTCTTGTTTCCTTAGACTGGAAGCCTCTGAGTCCTCATGTCCAAATGGCTCTCAGCTGAACTGTGCTGCCAGAAGCCTGAAAGCTTAACTAGCTAACAGCTTAACCAGCCAAATGCTTCTAGTTTCTGGTCCTCACGCCTTATATACCTTTCTGCTTTCTACCACCACTCCCTGGGATTAAAGGCTTGCTTTCTGGGATTAAAGGCGCGTGATGAGTCACCATACCATGCCTGTCTGTATCCTTGAACACATGGATTCCTGCCTCTGGAATGCTAGGATTAAAGGCGTGTGCTACCACTGCCTATCCTTTATGTTTAATATTGTGGCTGCTCTGTCTCTGACCCCAGATAAGTTTATTAGCGTGCACAATATTTGGGGGAATACAATACTACAATAAACAAAGGTGCTAATTGCTCCAAAGTCCTGCCTAAACTTTATTCCATTTTAATATGTTTGAGACAGGGTCTCACCAGGTAACTCTTGTTGGGTTAGAGCTCCATATGTAGACCAGGCTAGCCTTGAATTCAGAGATCAGAGATCCCTCTGCCTCTGCCTCCTAAATGCTGGGATTAAAGGCGTGTGCTGCCTCACCTGGCTTATTTTTCTGTCATTTTTGATGGTAGTCATTTTTCACTCACTTGATGCCTAGTGCTGTTTGTGCTTATTGACCGATTACTCATCTTTGAAGAAATGCCCATTCGAGTTGCTTACATGTGCAGTTTCCTTAGGTAATAACAATTTTTTTACACTGCCTGTAATAGTTTATATGTTTGTGAAAATTTTATTTTGTGTCTGTGACAAGTGCTTAGACTTAATGTTGCCTGATGCTGAATAGCACAGTGTGCTTATGAATTCGGTTTGTGTTCTCCTGTCGGCTTCTGACGCCAGAGCATCTTTTGGTGTGTGTGTATCTTACTGTGTTCATTCTTGGTTGTTGCTTGTGAGACTGGGCCTCACCTACATGGTGAGGCCTTGGCTGGCCTGAAGCTTGACTATTGTAGATCAAGCTGACCTCAAACTCACAGAGATCCCATGCTTCTGCAGGAGTAAAGGCACATGGCTACTACTCCCAACTCTTTTATTTTTCTTAATTGGGCTATCCCCCCCCCCCCCCTTTTTTTTTTGGTTTTTCGAGACAGGGTTTCTCTGTGTAGTTTTGGTACCTGTCCTGGATCTTGTTCTGTAGACCAGGCTGGCCTTGAACTCACAGAGATCCTCCTGGCACTGGGATTAAAGGTGTGCGCCACTGCCACCCGGCTAATTGGGATATCCTTATGTATTCGGTCAGGCGTCCCTGTATCACTTTCAGATGTTCTTTCAGATTGGCCTCTTTTTGCCATCCTGTGCCACCTTTCAAGAATAGAGATTTATATTATATTGTGATTAAATTTATAGGCTTCCTCCTTATACTATATGCTCCAAGCTCAGAACATATTCTAATGTAATTGGATGTTTGACTCACACAATTAAGTTCTTGAATCAAATTGGATTTATCTTCATGGTCAATGTAAGCAGAGTGCCTGTTCCATTTCTCCTATGTGGATGATCAGTTTTCTAGGCCATTTGCTAATCGTGTCTTAGAGGAGTAGGCTGGGTCTTATAGTTATCAGGATCTTTTTGCAGCATTACCTCACTGTATCTAAAGGTAATGGACGAATTACTGACAGTTACTTATACAAACAGTGGGACTTTTTTTTTTTTTTTTTTAAGTTGGGTTGACCTCTTCAGGCTTCCTATAGGAAATCTCTGTCCTTTTGTGACTTTAAATGTTGCTTAGTGCAAATGAAAAAGCAAAGGCTGGCAATGTGTGGGGATGGGTGTTCTGTTCTTAGAGAAGAGAGACCTTCTCTAAGACCCTAATCCCAAGGGGATCAGGTTCAACCTACTCTAGTGTGACCTTCTCTCTCTCTCTCTCTCTCTCTCTCTCTCTCTCTCTCTCTCTCTCTTTTTAAAGATTATTTATTTATCATGTATACAGTGTCCTGTCTGCACGTATCCCTGCAGGCCAGAAGAGCTCACCAGATGCGCTCTTACAGATGGTTGTGAGCTACCATGTGGTTGCTGGGAATTGAACTCAGGACCTTTGGAAGAGCAGCCATTGCTCTTAACCTTTGAGCCATCCATCTCCCAGCCCGTGACCTTCTCTTAATGAACGTCCTTAGGCACACTGTTTCTGGTGGGAGTAGGGCAGCCAGTTGAAGACCAAGCCTGAGAACCTATACCGACCAGTTCCTTCCTCTCTCCTCACACTGGCCTTTGTGGCCAGAGCCTGCTTTGGATCACAGCAAGCATTCTTCTGTAGTGTTCCATATTGGCCCAGCCTTCCTGATGGAAATCTGAGAGGGTAGTCAGCCATTGGACTGGCAGATTAAGGCCTTCCCTAGTGTGCTCCACGGCACTATCTGCTCCATAGTACTGACTCTGTGACTTTCCTCAGGCTACTGGGACAACAGACTATAAGTTGGTGGCCTTAAAACCAGATACTTATTTATCTCATAGTTCGGGGGACTCGGAGCCTGAAATCAAGCTGAGCCAGACTCACTGAAGGCTCCACAGAAGTGTCTCTGCCCTTTTCTTTCCTGGATGCACTGCCACAGCTGTATCACTTCAGTGTCTCGCTCAGCTGACACTCAGCCATGTCTGTGTGTGTCCGGTTCATCGCACAGCCTTCTCCGAGTGTGTGTGTGTGTGTGTGTGTGTGTGTGTGTTTCTCTTCCCTGTGCTTGTGAGACTCTTAGCCACAGTGGATCAAACTCACTCTCCTCCATTGTAGCCTCATCCCAACCTGATCACCTTGTGGAGACCCTTTTTCTGAATTAGGTTATATTCACTGCTATCAGAGTTAGGACTTGAGCATGTTTTTCTTGGGGTCAACTCACAACACTGAGGGTGGCAGAGAAGTTAAATCGTGCACCATCTCTTGTCCTCATGGAACCTGATGTGACACACAGCTCGTGAGCACAGAATCTGTGGCCCGCGCTCTCTATTTCCTTTCGACTGCTTCTCTTGGTAGCAACTCATTTGCGGTGATTTTTTCCCCCTAACGCCCTCCCCCACAATAGATGGCCTGAGCAGCGGCTAGGGCCGCTATTATTTCTGCCTTTGCATGCGTACTCTGTGTTGGAGCACCCCTGACCCCAGTGGGTTTTGAGGAGCCGCTCGGTCCCTTTTATCACTACTGCATTGTGCTGACAGTGAGTGCCACAGGTCCTTCTAGTCTAGATCTTCAGGCCTAACCCTGGCTACCTCTCCTTGGAGGATGACCCAGCACCCCAATCAGCCGCTACACCACAGAGCTCCCTGGTTTCTTCATATCTCTCCCTTCTCTCAACCTCCTTGGGACCGAGACTCCTGGGACATCTATTTTGGTAGTTCCATGGTGGACCTCTGCCTCAGTACCTCCCGTCCATTAAGCTCTGCACAAGGCTGCCATGTCAGCCTTCCGTAACAGTCCTCTCCGCTCCCATGGCTAGGCCCAGTTAACCCTTTTCCACCTTCGTCCTTCCTGTTCCCAAGAACCTAGTGACTCACTTGGGCACTTGCTAGACACCCTTGTACATGCTTTGTTGAGGTGTACCCCACATCATTTGATTCATATGGTGTGCCTTCTTCCTTGCAATCTGTTCGATTAAGCCCCCAAGTCCCTCAAAGAACACATCTGGGGGGGGGTGTGTTCTCTTGTGGAGTTCTTTTCGTTCTTATCTGAGGAATAGCCTGGACCTCCCTATGAGGTAGACACAGCTCTGCGCAGGAAGGCATCGTCTCACTCACTTTTCTCTCCATTACGGTGACTTCTTAATTTAACTCCAGTAGCCACGTAAAAGCATCTATTGAATGCATGGGCGAGCGCATGCATGAAACGAATGCGTGACTAGCTGTGTGCATGCATTGAATGAGTGACTGGCTGCATGTAAGCTGAATAGCTGAGAGCAGCCGTGAGGATGATGGAAGGAAGCATCCAGCAAGTCAGGCTCGCTCCACACAGCTTTGAACACAGGACATTCACAGCATTGCCTATGATTAGCTGCTGTTTCTGTCCCAGGAGGTTGGCCAAGAAGCCTTCTTTAGAAGAGTAAACATTTCTACTTCAGTTTAGAAAAAAAAAAAAATGCCCCCTCTTGGTTTCTGCTTGTTTCTTTGTTGACAGTGAGGTATTTTATGAATCCCTATTTGGAGAAAGCAATTAAACAAAAATCCCAACAGACTTAAGGAAACCAGCAGTTATAACTAAGAAAACAAAAATAGTTAATGGAAATAGATTTATAACTTGGGGGAACGGGAATTCAGAGGACCAGAAAAAACGCGTTCAAAAACATGTTTGTTGATTTGTTTGTTTCGTGTATGTGCCATGGTGCAAGTACGGAGGGTAAAACTCGTGGGAGTCAGTTCTCTCCTTCTGCCATGTGGGTTCTGGGCCTTGAACCCGGGTTGTCAGGCCCGGTAGCGAGCCCTTTGACCCCCAAAGCCGTCTCCGCAGCCCCCAAAGCTTCCGACAGCAGAGAAGGTCCAAGGTGTGTGTGTGTGTGTGTTTGGGGCAGTGCAGTGAGGGAGAGGGAGTACTGGTCTGCGTCTGTAGAGTTACCTTTTAGTTCAGGAGACCTTCCTCTGACCTTCGCAGTGTTGATGGATCAAGGCGGGACTTCCGGGAAGGAGCTGCCTGGTTGGTAAAATGCGGCTCACAGGGCAGCCTTATATCTCCTAGCCAAGTGGTCCCAACTGCTTCTTCCAGTAGCTGTCATCCAGAGTTAAATCTTTCCCAAGCAGTTTCTCTCGCATAAGGACAAATGAGGTCCTTTCATGCCATCAGCGGCTCGTGACGCTTCCCTGCAAGTAACACACGCACCGTCTCCACCTTTAATTCTGTTATATACAGAGACCCTGGACTTGCCCCAGCTCACTTGGAGAGGCATTTTGGCCACATGCTGTATTTGTTTGTCAGCTTTCGGCTACTCGGCTGCACTTTCAGCTCCTGGGGTGTTTGTTCTTCTTTGAGAAGTATCTCCTCGCTCATGGCGTCATGGCACGCACGGATGAGCAGACAGAAAGTCAGGTGCACCCTAGGGCACCCGGATCAGCTGGCTGCCTAGGGTGGCAGTAATACTGCTACATCAGGTTGGAGAGGACTGTGGTCAGAAGGTAAGAAAGCCTCCTGGTCTGGGACTATTAAACCATGTGTCACTACAGCAAGGGATGCAAGATGCAGAAGGGTCAGAGATGAGCCCGAGGGAGGCTGGTAGGCCAAAGACAAGGCCTGGGGGCCTCATGTCCTGCTTGGGTTGTTGGATGTATTTGAAAGGAATGGGCTCCTGCTCCAGCAGGATCATAGAAGAGCATGGCACAGTCTTAGTGTAATTTGGAAGAGTGGACACTGGGGACAGGATGGGAGAGCGAGCCGTTTAGGAGACTTGAGCAAAGGTCTGTGTGGGGAGAAAACAACCCAACCAAAGGCGTTTCTGACCATGACAGGCGTCCATGGTCAGGAGATTGTGTGGAAGGCATGGCCGCCTGTTGACGCCTGTGAGGACAGCACCTTCCACTCAGAGTGGTGCTGAGTCACGGCGAGCCGTGCCCAGACAGAGAGCATGAGCTTGGCATTATTTGGACGTAAGTTCTGGTCTGTCGTTTAGCAGCTAGGTGGCTGTGGACAGGTGGCTTAATGACCTGGATTTAAGCCTCTGCAGCTGCAGAGCAGGGATGCCAGTGTCCCCTTATGGGATTGTTAACTCTGTCTTTGTGAGCTCAAGCTTTGCTCTGAGTGGCAACTGTACCAAGACAACCTAAGATGGTACTTGGAATTTGCTTCTGTGACTCCATGGCGGGAGGGGGGGCTAAAGCCAGTGCTAGCTTGGTGGCAGTGACATTTCATGACAGATATTTATTGGCTGCTAGAATAAGGGTCCTGGAAAGAATCCAGACCCAAGCCTACCTTATAAGGGTACCCCCACTGTTTTTCTCTGTGTCCCCAGCTTCTCAAAGAGAGCTAAGTATCTAGTACCAAGGCAGTAGCTGTTCGTCAACTGACTGGCTGAGTGTGTAAAAGCAAGAAGTGTCCGTCTTTCCATCAGATGAGGAGCAGGGAGAAAGTATTGACTACTGCATACGCTCCTCAAGGTTATACACTCTGACCCTCGAGTGCCTACCTCCAGAAGAAACAGGACTTGAAGATGTTTTTTTCTGGACCGACAGGATTATTGACGTATTTTTAATGCCCTGCAGCGACCCTGACCTGACTTGGGAGGGGGGGTGCTTGTCTTAGGAGAGCACTCCATGACAGCGCAGTGGCTTGCAGATAAAACAAGTTCCCTGGAGGAGTGACTAGAGGGGCCCGCTGGCTTTGCTGGAACAAGGCCCCCAGAGTTCTTCTCTGTTTATGTGTTGATGAAGTTGCTAGTGAGCCGCAGAGCCCTGGGGGGGGGGCAGACGCTCTTACAGCTGCAGGGTGCCTGTGGCAAGTCACTGTGCCAGGTCACTATTGCCCTCATGTGCCCCGAAGATGAAGAAGACTGGGTCGGCAGAGGCACAGGCATGTGACTGCACCTGTTTACCATCCTGTGACTGTGCCCATCAGTACTGGATCCATGCCTGTTTGGATTTTTGAGGAGAAGAAAGTTTATGCAGAAAAAAAAAAAAGGAAAAAGATTCAGACTGTCGCTGACTCTACGCTCTTTGCTGAAATGTTTAAATAGACTTTTGACATGTTTGGACATAGCTCGTGTGGGTTCTGTCATAAAAGGCCCCAGAAGGGAATTGTGCCAAGTTATGGGTTCTATGTTTTAAATTTTATAGGCATAGATGTTAAACATGCCTCTTCCAGTGACCACCCAAGAGCATAACATGATATTTTATCCATGCTTCTGGGGCATGTAACTAACATTGCTACTACTGTTCTGGGCTCTGACCAAGAGTGACCATGTAAAATTTTCCCAAACAGAAACCTGAATTCTCTGCTATGATTTTTGATGGGGACGCTGTTTGGCATCCATTTCCTATGTGCCTGTAACCTGAAAATAATTGCTGTATTCTTGGGGCCTCTAGCTAGCATTAGGCCTTTCTACTGGAGAGGAAGCCTGAAATAAACTCTGGCAAAACTAGAATCCCAGTGACCCAGTGCAGAAACAGGCTTATGGCAAATTGCATGATGTGGTTGAAGTAAGATTGGCACAGTGTACAGTGCCGTGTAAGTGTGCATCTCAATAAAGTCATTTGAGGCCATTCACCATGCAAGACGAGGTTAAAATAGAAATACGAATACCCAGAGTTGGACAGACAGAGCCCACAGGGCCCCCTTTTGAATGTATCTCACTAACTTGAGCATAGTGTTTAAGATCCACTTGGAGCAAAAGCCAGCATGACAGTGTCTTGCAAGGAGACTGTTCATGGCTGTGTAAGCTGAAGGTAAGGGGAGTAGGCAGCGGAGCAGACCTACTGCCCTGCGGCATCCTGAGAGCAGAGGCAGAGGGCATCGATATGGGGGGGAAGAGATCTGGTGGGGGCACCATACTAGATATGAGGTCAGATTAAACATTGTCACACATGCTATGTGGGAGCATTGAAATAGTTGATTGTTGAGTCAGATGCGTCAATATCTCGACTACTTCTAAAAGTCGCCTGTACATTTGGGTGGTCATTTTGGACGGTTTGTTACCATCTTGTTTATTTAACATTTTAGTTTCCACATACTGGTGGTGCGTGGACCAAGAGAACTGATATTTTTCCGTGCGATGTCCAAGTAGAACTTTTTCAAGTTTTATGGTTTTCTTTGGCCATTGTGAGTTTTTTTCATGTTTGATTTGGGGGAAAGCTTAAGAAAGGACTGACAGAGCTTTGTCTCACAGGAAGGCACCCGGAACAGTTTATGAAGAGTAAAACTGTTTCCAGCCTTAAGGTGCAGAGATGTCTCAGTGGTTAAGAGCACTTAAGAGGACCAGGGTTTCCATTACCCCCATGGTGGCTTGCAACTGCCTGTAACTCCAGTTCCTAAGGATCCAAGGCCCCCTTCTGGCCTCCATGGAGACCAGGCTTATGTCCCAATCACATGCTACATACACATCTGTACAGGCAGGGAAAATACTATTGCACACTTTAAAAATGCCGTAATTTTTATTTTGCAGACACATAGGTTCTTGGGGTAACTGATAAAATTTCCTTGCTTCCATCTCAACTGTTAATCCCAGTAGAAAGAGACCGAAATTGAGGTCACAGATCAGGACTAGAATTGATGTTCAATACGATCCACGGTGGGGTATTGGTACCCGACGCTGGGTGTGTAGTCTACTCTGAAAGCATGAGGAGGCTCAGAGTTTTGTAGTCATAGTTACTGTAGGGAGGACCTAAGTACAGCGCCGTGAAGAACAGCGAGAAGCCAGCAGATGAGGTGGGCAGACAGTCACATCTGCGTCTCCAACATGGCTCTTTGGAGCTTCTGGATAGAGAGAGTGGAATGCAACTAAAATCAGAGGCCGATTTTCCTTCCCAATCCCAGCTTCTGCTGCTGACTTCAGCAGAAGCCTGGACACACTTAGGCATGGAGGAGAGTGGAGTGAGTGAGCCAAAGGTCCAGACAGGCCAAGGGGTTGCCTGGCTGAGGCTGTGCATGGTTTAGACAGAAGTCATTATGCACACTTGGAACTGGGTGTCAAGGGCACTCCATGGGAAAGACGGTTTTCATAAAATGCCAGTGTGTGCTGGATAGATCCCATTTAAAAGCACGTGGGATTTTTGGTTTTGTTTTGTTTTTCTAATCCAGTGTTTTTCTTGGATTCAATTGTAAAGGCTAAATTTTTTTCAAAGACTTATTTCCATTATTTTTATTTACCTGTATATATATATGTATGTGTGTGTATGTTTTGTTTTTCTAATTCTTGGATTCGTTGTAAAGGCTAAATTTTTTCAAAGGTTTATTTTCATTATTTTCATATATGAATACGTATGTTTGTATGTATTTATGTTTGTGGGAGAATGTATGCCACATGTGCACATGCCTGTGGGGGCCAGGCTGCCAGATCCCCTGCAGCTGGAGTTACAAGCATTTGTAAGTGCTGGGAACTGGACCAAATCCTGGCCTCTGGAAGAGAGTATGCACACTTAAATGCTGAGCCATCTCTTCATCCCCCAAGATTTTTTTTAAATTGGAAAAAAATCATTATTTAAAATAAAGTTATTGGCATTTGGATTTTGGCTTACTTGCAGCCTTAAAAGTGAGCTTGCTGCTTCTCTCTGGATGCAGAAGGATGTTTGAGACTTCTTGTTTGAAGGCACGGGATTTCATCCCTCAGGACGTATCAGGCAGCCCACCCTCTATCCCACACTCGGAAGTGTGCCCTGGTGGCCCAGGCGGATGCTACATCTGCAGTGGGTTGCTGTCTCAGCTGAGAAGACTGTTCTTTGCTGTGAAGGGATCCAGCCTCATCCCTCAGGGCTCATGCAAACGTTCCTGAGACATGGTCCAAGTGAAGACTGGTCCTAGCCTTGGGTTCATGGCACACACAGCAGTGTGAGCCCAGACTGTGCCATACACTATAAAAACATCTGGGAGTGTGTTGTGAATTGGGACTGATTCAAGGCCACCTCACAGCATAGTATCTGGTTATAGTTTTTAAGTTTCTAGAGTATGTTAATTTTTTTCATGCTATTACCGTTCCTGATGCTTTCCTGTAGACTTAGGGACCTGCTTCCAGATAGTTCTCTCCCCGCTTCCTTCACTCTCTCGCTTAAAGCAATCATCTTTATAAAGCGTTGCCTATGTGCATACTCACAGCTGTTGTGAATATGGAAGGCATAAATGATTCAGTCCTCGGCCTGGGCTTTGTAACCCGAGGACGGCAAACCAACCTGTGGAGCACAGCAGTGATGTCAGGGAGGAGAAGGGAACCAGATCATCTCATAGGGTTTCTATGGGGAGCGGTTGCACACCTTTTCATTTTCCTACGTTTCTGTAGCCATTCCCACCGGGCTCCCCGGAGCGACAGTATGCCGATGTTACCCTTCCCCATTTCTCCGTGTGGTGTTCTTTCCTGTCGTCTATTTTCTTGTCAGCTCTGTCTCTGTTGAGGTGTGAAGTGCAGGTGTACTTGTGGGAAGAAAGCTGTTCAGCCGTGGTGGTGGGAAGAGAGTGGTTTACAGGTGGAATACATCTGAAAGGCTCCGCCTGCCCTCGCTCTTTGATGCATCCTCTGTGGCAGCATCAAAGAGGCCCCCTGGTGTGAGCAGCCTCGCCCTCCACTAACTGCTGGGCGGCTGGAGCCCTTAGTCACCACACACATTGCTTTGGAGTCCCCGGGGAACCTGTCTATGAAGATGGCCACATTAACTCTATAGCGCCACGTGGCCCTCCGAATGCTACCATGCTATGGCTGCTTCTCAGCCCTACTCTGGAGTTAGGCGGCAGCTTCTCCATAAATCCCCCAATTTCACCCAAGGAGCTGTTTGAAGTCACACAGGTAACAGCGAGAGGTTCTAGAACCCAGACTTTCTGTTGCCGTGTTTGCAGTGGCTCTTTTGGACTTGCTTGCTGCTGTTACACTTGATATGAAAATGTCCGCATGAGCACAGAACATCAGTGTTAACTCTTTCATTCCCTCTCCTCTGTAAGTGAGGAGGTACTGGGTGGGGGGGCGGGGGGGAGGCACTTTACGTTTGCTACTCTTTCTGAAAGACGAATAGTATGGGCAGCTGTACCTTCTGCTGAGAACACTTCAAGGACCATCACTGTCTTCTCTGCTCGCTTTCCCTGGAACCGACCTTGTCCCAGAAAACCACCCTGAGCCAGTGTGTAGCTCTGATCCTTCCAGGATATCTCTGGGGGGGGGGGGGCTTCAGGTTAACCTGACCCATTTTGTGACAGATTACAACTATTTTTAATGTTTAACCCACCTTTTAAAGACAAAAACCCTCATCCTCCTTGAGAGCACACAGCAGCCCTTCACAGAACAGGACGTGTCTCTGGATGCTGCCTGGCGAGTTGGAACACACAGCTCTCACGTGACTGTCTCCGTGCACTTGTTAGGTGAACTTGCAGACTGAGAATTGCCCTGTATGCAGTGTGACAGCATTCATCTCCTGCACAGCAGGTGCCTAGGCTTTGGCACAGAGTACTCGGGTCTCTTGGGGGAGGGGGGTTGGCATTCATGGAGGTTGTAGTGCTTTATAGCCCTCCCCATGTTCCTGCTGTAGGACTTAATCTTTGCTAGGCATGAACAAAGAATGTGGTTTATCAAAGGCAAGGGATTAAAATCCGTATGCAGGTGGATTTTCAGCAATATCGAAGTATGGAAGCAAACTTTTCTTGGGGGAGAAAGGAAACATTTAGAGCCTTTGCAAGGGAGGAAGAGAAACAGAAATTGAGAGTGTCTTTGTCACGTTAGGTGGTGATGTTCAGCTTGTCCAGCATCCAGGTGTTGTCAGCTTAAAAGTCCCTTAATTCTGAAGACCTCATAGCTCTTGGATATTCCGTTGGGAGGTTTCTACACCTCAAAGAGACCCCCTCTATCCACCCGAAGCCTTTGAGGAAGCTCTGCTCCTGCAGACGGAGGACATGGACAGAAGAGGTGTCTATGTCTCTCTCTGCTATGCCCTGGGTCCTTTTGCAGCAGACACATCTGCACAAACACGCAGGATGTTGTTTCCAGAAGCCAAAACTATTCAGTGAGAGCCATTCTGTTTGAGTTAGGCAAGTACGGATTTCTCGATGGCGCATGGGCTGATAAAATGTTCCCAGTGATCTTGAGACTGTTTAGCATTTTGCAAGTGGTAATCCTAAAAGACACTCATTGATTTTGAAGCAAAGCCAATCTTCCTGTAATTTAGCTTTCCAAACCGTGGATTTGGAAAAGCGTTTTTAAAATCCGGCTTGTTCACTTTTTATGTGCAGAAGATAAAAACAAGTCCGAGGCTTTTTCTTGTGGGAGAGTTGTCTGACAGTCTGACAAAGCCTTTTCGTATGACTTCCCTTCATAATCTCAGCACTGTGATGGTGGCTGCTGTGCCAACTGTGAGGTTTTATGTCTTTGTTTTGTTGTCTTGCTTTTTTCCTTTCTTCTCACGTTGCAGGGCTCACCTCATATTTCCCTGTGGACAATAATAATCTTAAGTTTTCTGGTTCTGTAGACTCATTTATAGATTTACGTTCCTCTCGACCATAAAATTTGGGATCATCTTTCAGATTGATTATGCTTCTGCCTTGATATTTTAAGTCATACAACTTGTATAATCTATAAAGGCGTGCTTGAAGCACAGAGCTGTGGCCTGCGGTGCGTTGAGCCATTCCTGAAACTTGTCATGCTTCGGCAATAAGTCACTCGGTGCTTTCCGATCAGACAGTAATAATGGCGGTGCGGAGCATGGGATCTAAGTACGTTTTCTGATACCTTAGGAACCTGACAACAGTGTTCAAAATAGAGTTGAGGAGACAGAATATACCAAACCAGTGTACAAAAACTCCCTCCCTTTCTCCATCCAGCTTCTTACAGTCTGGGACAGTCATTCAGTCCCGAGGAAGAGAAGGGGAAAAGGGGCCGAGGGTTGGGATGTAGGGGAAAGTGGACAACTGTTACCGGTTTTAGGTTGTGAATCCAGACGATTTGGAGGAGATTAGCTTCTTGAGGCTTAGTGTCCACAAGTTAGTGCTTCTCAAGGGGAAGAAAATTATATAGCCACTGTCAAAATGTTTTTCCTGGGCGCTCAGTCCATTCTGTTTTAAGCCCTTAGCAGTTTGAGCCCATTTTATGGCAGAGTCAGTGATTAAAAAGGCATTCTGAAAGAATCCTGCTGATTACAGATTGGGCCAGAATACTGGCTATTGCTTTTATCACCTTCCTATGGCCAGGACCCTATATACTTAAACCCTTTTCTCCATCATTAATTCAGAGTGAGAGCACTTCCCCAAAGGGCACCTCTGAAACCCCGCTTGTAGGGCAATTGAAGAGGGTTCCCCATTTGTTATCAGCAGCATGAAAAGAGTCTCAGGAGAAAGAAAACATTTCAAAAGGCAGAGTGCCATAATGAGGCCCTTATTTAAGGGCGAGCTGCCTGCGCAAGCAGGGGACCTTTGGAAAGGCATGTAATTGGCACACATTTCTAGAGAAAGTACAATGTCATGAATGGCTGATTGTTGTGAAAATAGGCTTTCTATTTTCTACCAGGGTCTCAGAAAACATTAGACCTTGGCCTGTGGCTTCTAGGGTTTAGGGGAGCACATGCTCGAACTGTGCTAGGAAGAGAAGGTAAGACTCGGGCCCTTTTCCTGATTTAGGTCCCTGTTTCTTATCTCCAGCCTTTCCAGCTCCTTCTGTGCCTGCCTTTTTCTTCTTCCCCATATTTCCACGAGACAGTGTTGTGTGAGCGTGTGTGCATATAAAACAACTGTAGAAGACACTACAGAAGGTATTTTCATGAATGTAAAACAAATCTTAAGATTTAATAACTCTGTGAACGATTGAAATTTCTCCCACTGTATTTTTTTTTTTTTTGAGCAAATTTTAGAAATACCTTTTCATGAGGAGTGAGAAGAAATTATTTACTTAGAAAGGAAGCATGCCTATAGTATTTATTCGAATAGACAGACCTGAAGTATCAGTAGAGGAGGTGGAAGAACATACAAATTATAAAAAGTGTATTACCATTAAAAAAAAAAATGAAGCCATTGGAGAAAATCCTTGCTGGAGCTTTGGTGTGTTTAAAAGCTGCCTTCACGACGTTTATAAACAGTAGGAGTCCGCTCCAGCGTTGTGTTTTACACATTGAAAACAGAGCTGGCTAATCTAGCTGTGAGGCATAAAAGGAGAGAAAAGGGAATGTATAGCTTTGCAGGGGGTGCAAGTGCAGTAAATCACGAGGGTCCACGGTGACACCCCAGACTAAGCGCGCGACACCCCTATGAGAGTTGTGGGTGTGCCTTTCCAACTCTTCAAGAGACAATCTGGATCTACGTATATATTTTTTATTTATAGTAAGTATACACAATGCACAAGTTGGCATTTTAACTCCCATTGCGTGTGCCACTCAGTGGTTTACTCATCACTTACTGTCCCCTAAACATTTCCAGCGAGGTGTTCCGCACGTCTTAAGCAGTAGTTGGTTTACTCCCCCCGTCCCTCACCAGCCAGGGTAACCCGGCTTTCTTCTCTGTGTCTGTGGGATTTGTATATTCTAGGTGTTGTGTGCTAGTGGAATCCTATAGTATTGGTGTGTGTTTCCATCTCACATCAGAATTGTCTTCTTTATTTTGCCTGAGAAGTCCAATGTAGGTCTGGACCATGTTGTCGCTATCCACCCATCTTTTGACAGACACTTGGGTGTACTCACCTTTTGACTTCTGCAAACAGTGTGATTGGAACACTGATAGTCAGTGTTTTAAAAAGTGTCTATTAGGGAGACCGTGTTAAGGACACATGGGTGACTAGCAGAATGGGCACGTGGCTTTGTGCTGCCCATTCTTCCACAGGTAGCAATGCCCACACCTGCAAGGCTGCCACAGCAGAGAATGTGTACCTCAGCCAGAGAGAGGAGCCCTATTGCAGCATAAGTGACATTAAAAGTAGCTGGAGAGCAGTGAACGGTGGTGAATGTAGAAGACTCGTGGTTGCTTAAGGTGCTGAGAATAAGTGATGGAGGAGCGCTCAGCCCGGGAATGTCTTGTTACGGGTCGAGCTCAACAAGGACACTCTGCCACCTTCTGAGGAGGTGACACAACCATTGTAGTCAAACACAGCGGCAGCTGTACCAGACCTTTACACAACTGCCCTGTCAACAGTCCGTCATGGATGGGGGGCATTGTTTATGGGGTCCGATCCTTCCCTGCTGAACTAGATAGATTCCGTGGGGAGGAGTCTGTATTCACTTGCAAAGCCACCAGTGAGCCCCTCAGGCTCCAATGGATAGTTCTAAGCCTATGTCATATAGACGCCCTATTTCCACTCAGTGGATCACAAAACAAAAGAAAAGAAGATGATGTAGAAAGAGTTTTGTAGAAAGTAGGGTTTCGTAGGGTGAGAGGAAGTAAGAGAGGCGGGTGTGAGGCTGTCAGAATCAGATCACACAATACACATATGATTGAAAGATCAGTGAACAAATTTAATTAATGATAGAAGTAAAGTAGACGGAAGGGAGCTGGGGAGATGGTTCAGTGGTAAGGGTACTTGTAGCACAATCATGAGGACCTGAGTGAGTCAAGTCCCCGACAACCTGTAAAAAGCTGGGCTGGCCATGTGGGCCTACAGCGCCAGCGCTATAAGGGGCAGAGACAAGGAGGACCACTTGCCGGCTTTCAGCCAAGCTCCAGTTTCAGTGAGAGACCCTGTCTCCTGGGAATGAGGTGGGAGAGTGAAAGACCAGGACACCTGACCTCCTCGTCCTCCTCTTCCTCCCCCTCGTCCTCCTCCTCCTAATTCCTGCACGTGCACATGGTACTGACTCCCCCTTCCCTCAGCCCGCCATGTTATTAGATAGCCTCAGCATTGATCGAAGAGAAGCCACACCAAGGTGATGCCCCCAGTGTGGAGGCGTTCTAGAAATCGTCCAGATGATCAAGTCCTCCTGAGGCTGTGGGAGAGAGAAGGAAGAAAGGATGGTGTGTGGTGCTGGCGGTACACGCGTGGAGTGAACAGAGAGAAGAATCAATGATGACAGAAGACAGATGTCCTTGAGGTTGGGAGAGTAGGCCTCCAGGGGCCCCCAAAGTGATGGAGAATTGAGCAATAATAATGATGTGGCCATGCAGAAAGAAGCATCGCCCACAGGTGACAGAAAGTGCAGTCTCTAGGACCCAGAGACCACCTGAGAAAACACAGGTGGAAAGTTTCAGTTCCTCCATTCTGTCTCTTTCTTCTTTGTTTCGTTCTAATTGTTTTGAAGTACCTAGAAAATCTGTATGGTCTATAGCCTGAAGAGACTGGCCAGCTACATGAAGACATTCTCCACTCTGGAATTACTGATCTACTTTCAGTCACAATTCTCTATATTTAGAACAAGGCAGGAAATGTTCCTACCGAGCGAAGGGAAGCCTTGTGAAGGAGGCTGAGCTTCTCGGGTCTGGTTTTCAGTTTTGGAGAAGAAAAAGTGAAAACCCAGAAATGGTCAGGGGATTGAAAGAGAAGAGTTGGTCAAAATGCCCGAGAGAGAGGTAGAGCCATTGAGGGATGTCTTGGGGGCAGATGCAAGGCAAGCTGCCTGGGGCTGTCTCACGGGGCCATCCCAGACCTGAATCCCCACAAAGCTGATTAATTTAGATAGTGTCAGCCTTCCCACTCATTTTATTTACTATGTTGAAGAAAGGCCTAGACTTTCCCCTCTGATGGTTAGGATCGGACAGTGTGGAGAGAACATTGTTGCAACTTGTATTCTGGTGGTTTGACATATCTCATAAATCATGTGTGAAATCACTGCTCCCATTGGATCTCCCCTGTACTTAGCAGCATCATGCAAAGCCTGACCTACTTAGCTCCCGTGGTGATGGAAGTAATACCTTCTTCTTGTGGGAAAGTTCGACTGGTAAAGTCTCTCCTATGAGTATAAGCAGGTAATAATAGCAAGACGGTTTCCCAAAAAGACACTGTGTGAGCTGTGAGGTACTGCTCTAAATCATCCAGAAAGAACATGCAGAAACCCACAGAGTTGGTTCTGCCCTCCAAGTATACATTTCTATGCAGAATGGAAAACACTTTTTTTTCTGAACATTGGGTTTCTCCCAGAGAGAAGAAAGCTAGAGTGATTCATAGTGACTCTTTTTCTGACCAAGAAAAGACATAATTGCTTTTACCCTAAGTTCTGCTTATTGTGATTGTCACTTATTAAGCACATGACTGTAATTCATCCCTACAGGAACCCTTTCTCTAAGGAAGTTATTGCTATTACTTGCTTGTTTTTTTTTTTGAGACAGTCTCACTATCCCTGAATGGCTTGGAACTCTGTATATAGAACAGACTGGCCTTGCAACTCACAGAGATACCCCTATGGTGTGCTGGGATATTCACCATCACACTCAGGGCCAGTCATTACTGTTATTCCTAATTATAAATAAGAAAGTTCCTGTCCAAGTGGTGTGTGGTTTGAATGGAATGACTCCCATAGGCTCACGTGTTTCAATACTTGGTCCCCCAGTGATGGAACTGTTTGGGAAGTATTAAGGGGTGTGGTTTTGTGAAAGGTGGTGTCACTGGGTAGGCTTTGAGGTTGCAAAAGCCCATGCCATTTCCCAGTTAGTTCCCTCTGACTTGTGGTTGTTGCCTCAACTTGTTATGAGCTCTCAGCTACTGCTCCAGCACCATGCCCGCCTGCTCCTACCATCTTTCCTGCCATGATGGTCCAGGACCCTCTAGAACTGTAAGCCCCAATGAATTTTCTACAAGTTGTCTTGATCACAGCTGTGGAGGAGCTGCTTATAGATGTCATTTAGAGGCCCCCAAATAAGGCTCTGCAAGTAATGGACATATCTGCTCCCACCCCCATGGACACACACACACAGGCACAGCTCAAAAGCGCTATAGCCCTGCATCAACAGAACGGTGCCTGATGAGGCCGCTTCTGTCCCTGGCTGTGTGGTTTTTTGCCTAGTGAGTTGGTCCACCACCTTGCTGCAGCCTCAGCCTCAGCAAGGTGCCAGCTGTTGGAGCTTGCTCAGTGCTGCCAGGCTGCTGAAGGACCCTTTCCCCGGTCTGTTGCGCTGTCCCAGCATCAGAGGCTGGAGCCTCGCGTTCCCCAAGTGGCGGTCGGTCTAGCAGATAACGGTGGCTCAAATCATGGCTCTCTCAATTCGCTTTTGAGGGGGGCTGCACTGGAAACATTTGGTCTGGCAGCTGATCATGCTTCCAAGTTGTGAGATATTCTGTCTCATAAATATAATACAGTGGCAGACATTATTTGTGCTTTGGAATAGCAAGCTACCTACCCAGAGCATTTCTTAGAGAAGGGCACTCAGCGCTGGTGATAAGGAAACTGCCTTCTTGGATTTCACACCTAAAGCTTAGGTGGTTTGTGTGCCTCCAAAGAATGCTGCTCCCAGTGCAACAACTCTTTCCTAGCCATCTTCCTCACCCAAGCCATGCTTAAGATGGCTGAGGGCCTGCTGGTGCCAGCTGCTGCAGCCCAAGATCTGTCCTGCCTCTGCCCATTCTTAGCCCCCAGGGCAGCATTGCTCTGAAGCCTTCTGCTCCCGGGTTGCCATTCACCGGGCACAGGTTCGTGCCTACCTCTTACCAGGGCTGGCCAGCCCTTCTTCAGCATCAGAGCTGCCCAGTGGCCTGTAGGGGCTTCTCACACACACATCCTGCCCCTCCTCTATAGTCCAGTTACTGCCTTTGCGTAATTAAATCACTGTGATTCTCAGAGAAAGCTTCTGGTCCATAAGAATCATAAAACCGTGGGCAAGCTCTCCCCAACACCATTTGGGTGTGGCCTAGTAAATGCTTGGAGGAAAAGATCTAGGGGCCTGGAACAGGAATTACTGGAGATTTTGCCTTAGAACTGGAATGGCTTTTCTGCACGGTGCCAGCCAGCCCGTGTTTGAGCAGTGTGGTGGATGATTAATGGAACTAGGCTGTGACTGTAGATAACAGGATCTAGGCAGATTTGGGTCAGTAAGTCACATGGACGTTATACTTCTCCTAGGAGAGCCCAGGAAGGCAATTAGAGATTGGGACTTCGTTTGCTTGCCCCAAGTGCCCTTTGGGTCCCATGTTGCCCTCTGCAAAGATGTACATGAGGGGCCCCAGCCACACAGAGCTAGCTAATCTTGTCTGGAGGTTAATCCTGTTTAATTTCCTGGTGATTTCTGTGTGGTGTAAGGCTCAGGGCCCCTCAGTCTCAACCCATCACTGGCAGGTGGGAAGACAGAGAGTTATTAATTAGGATGTTGAATGATTCTACGATTCCTAAAATGAAAATCTTTCCTGATTCAAAAGAATAATATGGGTCGTCCTTGACTGAAGGGCTTTGACTTGGGAGTTATCAGCTTTGCTGTGTTGCAAAAGCAGCGTGTATTCAGTAGGAGCTGTCCTCGGAATCTCGGGGTTTGAACTTTTCCTGGGCCAGGGTGTTTGACGGGGCACCACCCTCTTGTGCTGTGCTGGGCAGCAGCTCAGCTCCCAGTCAGCTGTGGGCATGAGTGAAAGTCCCCAGCACCCTCATGTGCTGTGCTGCTCGGCTGTGCCATGTGGCAGAGAAAAATAAAGCACTTTTTAAAAGTAGAATATTTTCTATCTACTATAAGTTTATCAGCATATCATCCCACTGTGCCTCAAGAACATCTATTAATTTTGACTTTTAATGGAATTTGTAAAAAATCTGTAGTCACTCGTAAATCTATTACTCATTGACAAATAGCTATGAGCATTTTGATTTTAAAAAAGATTTGTTTTATTATTATATATATATATGAGTGTTTATCCTGTATGTATGTCTGTTGTCTGTGTACCATGTGTGTGCCTGGTACTACAAAGGTCAAAAGAAGGCATTGGATACCCAGGACTGGATGGAGTTACTGATGGCTGTGTGAAGCCCTGTGGGTGCTGGGAATTGAACCAGGATCCTCTGGAAAAGCAGCAAGTGTTCTTAACTGCTGAGCCAGCTATCCAGACCCCCTGTGTTGGCATCTTCAAAGTGTATTAGCATCCAAACATTTTCAAGGCAAAAATATTTAATCGTGTTAAGATTATATATGGTTTTTATTTTTTACATTGAAGAGTAAGATTTTATGAAAAATTCCCTATGTCTTTAAATATTTTAACAATCATTTTAATGCTGCGCAATATTATGTTAACTGTTTTCAGTGACATTGAAAACTTACCTAATGTTTCCCTCCCATTTTACCATGACCATTTTCGAACATTTGATAAACTTAACTTGATAGGGAACATCTTTATTCCTCTCGCTTACAGTATGCATTAACATTTTGGCACACTTGGTTTATCTCCTCTGTCCATTTGCCCTTACATCTTTTAGTTTTTGGTGCATTTGAAAATAAATTATAGACTTCCCACTAAATATACATTGTTAATTAGAGATATTTTCCTTTACTGAAATGCACAGATCTTGGATTTTTTTTTTTTTTTTTAATTCATTGAGTTTTGACGAATATGAAGGCAGTGAGTCTCGCAGTATTCTCGATCATCTGGGATGGTACCTTTCATGGCTAATATTGACTGTTGAGGTCTCAGAATCTAGAGTCACCTATGAGACAAGCCCATGAACTTATCTGAGAGGGATCACTCAGATTAGGTTAGCCTCACAGGTATGGCCGATCTTGATTAAGCTAAGTGAAGTGGGAAGACCTGCCCCAAGGAAGGTGGCACCGTCTGTCCCACTGGCTTGGCCCTAGACTGTGCAAAGGATAGCAGAGCTTTTCTCCTCCTCTGTTTCCTGACTGTATACACAGTCACCTTCAGTCACTGCTGGATGTGACTTCTGTGCCATGATGGAGTCAAACCCACCCATCCTTAAATTGTCTTTTGCAAAGGATTTTTTTACCACGGCAACAAGACACTAATTAAAACGATACCAAGTCAAATTAGAACATCGTGGTAGATCACTATAAAATATTGCCAAATGTAGCCCAGAACCTCATATACATTTGTGTTTGAAAATAAAGTGAAAATGATAAATACTTTCTCTAGTCACAATGTATCTGATGAAAATGACCCATGAAGTTTTTTCGTAAAGGGCACACAGTGTTTTAATTATATTTGTTCATATAATTTTTCAACTCTGCCTCGTTTTTTCTATGTGCGCTTTTTTTATTTTATTATGCTAGGGAATAGTTTGCCTGTCTTTGGACTGGGTGATTTCCCTCTGGTAAATCAGGAAGACAGAGGCAGATTGTTTTGGGTTTGTTTTATTTGTTTGTTTATTTATTTATTTATTTATTTATTATTTATTTATTTATTTTGAGACCAGGTCTCTTGTGTAGCCCAAGCTGGCTTATATCTTGCTCTTCCTTCCTCAGCCTGCCGAGTTCTGGGAGTGTTAGCAAGTGCCACCACACCCAGCTCTTCCCCAGACAAATTGTGCTTACAGATAAATTGTGCTTTATCTTTAGGCAATTGGCATACTTTTCCAACTTTATCACCAGGCAAGGGCTACTTATCCACTCCCTACTAAAGGAGTCAGTCGGGGCTTCTGACATGCAGACTCTGATTGGCTGTTTCGTACAATGCTTGGTGGTGACATTGATGCCCATGTGTGCTCATGAAGAGTTGGGGAGTTCTTCATACAGTTTGGGGAGAGGATACTTTGCTTTGGGTGAATCCTCATTTTATAGTGACCATGACAGGTTTTGTAGTTTTGTAGGGACCATGATTTCTTTTTTTCTTCATTTATATTGTAATCATTACCTTCCATTTGTCTTATATTATTTGGTAGTACATTTCAGAGCAATCTTTCAATAAGTAGGTTTCAAAAATACATGTCCACAGGGTTTTAAATGAATTATTCAGCCACCTCATATAGTACAGAGCAGCGGTGGTTCTGTTCCTCACGGTTGCGTGTGTTCTGCCATGCCATTTTGATCATGCGTTCCCTGGGGAAAGGTTGTATTTAATAGGTTGGGTGTACTTACTGGGTTCCTCTGTCCATCCATGGGCCTTGTGGCCACAGACACTGTGGCTTTTGACAGGCCATTGCCCTTGTCTGTCCCTTTTCATCTCTTCACGTTTGGCCATGGGGAACCGGCTTCTGTAATTATATTTTCCTTCAGCGCAGTGTGTCTTAATATAACTTCCTTTTTTGACTTTGTGGTGTTTTTGCCTGCCGATGACAGTTTTCTGACTGACTTTTCCAAATAAGGATGTGCGCTGTCTGCAGCTCAGATCTTTCAGAACCCTCCTGAGTGCCAACTAGTGCATCTTGTAGCTATGCGAGAGCGCCTCAAGAGTGGGGTGGCTTCCTAGAATAGTCCTTTGGGCTCTTTGGCCGAAGGAAGGCAAGACATATTCGGTGTGAGAAAACATGCCAGTCAGGGCTCAGAAAGAAAAGGAAAAAAAAGATACCTAGAATCTGGGAGATGAAGACTATGTGATCCTTGGGAAGGTTGCTCGAACAGCCTGGGGACCATGACCAAGAACATAGGATGAGATGTTCTAAAGCTGGTGTCCCTAGTATGAGCATGTCAACATCATCTGACTTTTCGGTTATGTAACCAGTAATTCATTCTTCCCCCTTTCTCTCTCTCTCTCTCTCTCTCTCTCTCTCTCTCTCTCTCTCTCTCTCTCTCTCTCTCTCATTCAGCTTAAGGTGGTAGTGTGTTGGTTTGGCTGCTATAACAAAATGTCCCACTGGGTAGCATACACCAGCATACACCATAGCTTCTTATACTGTGGCTCATAACCCCATATCTGCCAGGCTGCACATGTTCTTTTGGGGTTTCACTGTTGTCTTGGTGCTGAACACCTACCCTGCTCACTTTCACTGTGTGCGTCGTCACACCTCCAGTGTCAAAGGACATGCTTCAGACACCTGGGTCAGGATGTGTTAGAATTTTAGCGTTTTTGCTGATAGTAAAAAAGTTTCAGCTCTTCTAAGAGCACAATGGTTTAATTACAGAAGTCAAGAATTTTGTTCTCCTACCTTCATTCCTCAGCATACAAGTTCACGTTAGCATCATTTAGGATTTATATTGTGAAAAATGTTTGATTTTTCAAGATTGTTGTCTAAGTCACTGAATTGAGTTTTTTTTTAAAAGGGGTTTTATTTTTATTTTATTTATTTTTTGAATTTGCTTTGGAATCGGATAGAATTTTAACATTTCTGAAATGCCCTAAATATACTTCTGCTTTTTCATTTTTACTACACATTCATGCCAATGTGTTCTTAGCATCGACAATCATAAAATCAAAATATTGATCAACTCTGAAAAATGTTGAAGATGTTTTACATCCTGTGCTGCCAAGTGTTCAGCCAAGATGTCGCTCATCATGTCAAAGTAAACAAGTGCACAGGCCTCATTAGTATGCAAATTTGCCTTAATCTTTAATAGGTGGAAACATTCCATGTATAGCAGAATTGCTTTTAGTTAAGTGTCTTTATTGTTTGTTACCAGTAAGTGTTGGTTTTATAGTCATATTCTATATAACTATTGCTTGAAGTCACATGAAGATTTGTTAGGCACAAAGATACCAGGAATAGAAAAGGGTCAAGAAGTCCTGACTTAAACAACAGATCTCTTAGTTTGGAAGTTGTGGAGTCCAGGGTCAGTGGGATTAAAAGTGTGCGCCACCACAGCCCGTCTTGACAAGGATGATCTTATCAACCTCTCTTCACTGGCACTTAACATTGGGCACCATGCCCTCCGTACACATCTATCATGGATCGGATGTTTATCTCCTCCCGGCTCATATGTTGGAGCCCCTAAGATCCAGTGTGATGGTGTGAGGTTACAGACCAAGCATGGTGTCTCTTTCTTTTAGGATAACATCAATCCATTATGGTGGCTGCACCCTCAGGATTTCACCACCAGGCCTAAATCCTTCCTAGGAGCCTGCAGAGGGTCAGGTATTGTGGTGGTTTGAATGAGAACTGTTCCCCACTGGCTCATCTATTAAACACTTAATCCTCAGTCATTGGTACTGTTTGAGGAGGTTATGATACCTTTGGGATATGAGCCTTGCTGGAGGAAGTCCACTCCTGAAGGGCCGGCTGTGAGTTAATTGCCTTGCCCATTTCCTGTTCCCTCTCTCTGCTTCCTCTGTGTAAAGGAACTGTAACCAGCTAGTTTCCTGTTCCAACCAGCATGCCTTCCCTACCATGGTGGACTCTAGCCCTTTGAACTGCAGGCCAAAATAAACTCTTTTTTTTTTTTTTTTTAAATCATTTCTTTAAATTTATTTTAGTGCATTGTGTGTGAAAGTGTCAGGTCCCCTGGAACTGGAGTTACAGATAGTGTGAGCTGCCATGTGGATACTGGGAATTGAACCCAGGTCCTCTGGAAGAACAGTCAGGGTTCCTAACCACTGAGCCATCTCTCTAGACCCCCAAATAAACTCTGAAGTTGTTTTTGGTCACGATACTTTGTCACAGCCACGGAGACGTAACTACCACAGGCGAAGAGGAGGGAAAAGGCGACAACTTTCAGCCAGGGCACACTGTGTGGAGGACAGGCTGGTCACAGCCTTTTTTCACACCTGCTAGCTCTTGAATGAGAACTAATAGAATCTTTGTACCTGTAACCCTAAAAGGAACAGACACTTCTACCACCTTCTGTGATGGTTAGCTTTAATTATCAGCTCAACCTAACCTAGAGTTGCGCGAGGAAATCCTCAGTGAAGGGTTGTCCACACTGGGTTGCTTGTCCTAATTAATTGACGCGGAATAACCCAGCCCAATGTGCATCTCCGCTCCCTGGGCAGGGGAGAAGTTGAGCTGAGCACAAACAAGCAGGTGGCCTTTCCTCTCTTGACTGTGGGTGGGTGTTTGAGGTGTCTGCCTTGACTTCCCCACAGTGATGCTTGTAATCTGAATCACGAACTGGAAGTGACCCCTTCCTTCTTCTTTTGGTTGGGGTATTTTACCACAGCAACAGAAATGAAACCAGAGCACCCTCGTGTCTCAGGCTGATGTTGTTTCTCTGTGTGCCAAAATCATTAAAAACAAACAAAACAAAACAAAAAAAAAAAAACCAAACACACACAAAATAAGCTTTCGAAATAATTAGAAGCTGCAAGGCTTCTGAAACTGTGAGCCTTCTTCTGCATCTGGCTCCCCACACTGACTCATTTTACAATGTCCTTTTTTTTTTGCCCCCACTTACTCACAATTCACATTTTAAGCTTTAGCCCGCCTGTGGAAACACTTGAGCAACCGACCTCGCCAATTCTTCTGAAATTCCTTAAAAGAATTGGGCTTACAATAGGAAGTCTTGATAACTGACATGAAAGCCCAAATAACTGAGCTGGCAAGATGGTTCAGCGGGCATTGTTGCTTGCTGTCCAGCCTGATGACCTGAGTTCCACCCCTGGAACCCACCTGGTGGAAGGAGAGAATTGATGCCCACAAGTTGTTCTCTGACCTCCGCATGTGTGCCATGGCATGCACCCCCCCCCCAATAAAGCAAGCCCAAACAACTGCCTGACTTTCACGCGGTAAGCACAACCTGCGAAGGCTTCAGTAGATTCAATTTGGATTCCCAAACTTTGTTCTTTTTTTTTTTTTTTCCATCACAGGCAATTTATTTTGTTCTATTCATTCACAGTTAATACAGAAAATACTTGGAAACATTTCCATATAATGTTTGACACAGAAATCATCAAATAGAAGTATACAATGTTGACAGGAGGCAGTACATTTATAATTTATAACCCCAAATATATTTATAAATTAGAAATGGAAAGATCTACAAATGAAATTATGAAGGTTCACCAAAGTCATTTAATCTGTCAGTTTCTCATTCATTTTTATGTCTTAATAATATTCTATTGTATGAATAAGCGCAGTTATTTCTCTCCAGTATTTGATAGCTATTTGAGTTGTTTTAACTTTTTTTACTATTAGCAACACACTGCTGTAAACCTTCATGTACATGTTTCATAGGTGCACATTTCAGTAGTTTGAGGATATATTCCTAAGGTAGAATTGTTGAGTAACAGAGTAACAATGTTTTGCATTTTGACCAACCACCAAACTGTTTTGCCAAAGTGGCACACCATTTTAGAATCTCACCAAATCCTTGTTTTTAAGGCTCTGATTTTTGTACAAAAGCATTCAATCATTCTGTCAGACCAAAAAAGTAAGCTATAGTTCAGAGCTGTTCTATTCCATTTTCTATGCAAAGCCATTCTTGGCGTTTGCAACTCTCAGCCCTTTTGAGTATTCTTGCAGTGTTCACCTTTTCCTCCACCACTTTTTTTTTCTTCTTTTTTTCTGGTTTATTTCTATCTATTACAAATGTATAAAAAATCCTCCATCAACGCTGCTGATAGCAGCAGAACCTTGAGAAATATACCTTTGGTTTGCCTCAGAAAAGGAACACATATTGCACTGTAAAGTTTATAAAATTGGTGCAAAACATTGTGAGAATGTTACAATACCAGTTTTAAGAGTTCAGTGACTAATGAGGAGCCGATGGGATACATGCAGAACTGTGAAAGCGATCTCACTTAGCCAGCTGTACACGTAGACTGTAAATCTACATTCAGATCATTTCTGAACTAAAACTATCATCTCAGTTTATCTGTTGAGGTCAACCAGGAAACCCTAGAATATACCTTGATTTTTGCAAAAAAACAAAATAGGGGGAGGGGTTTCTTCAGCATTTCAGTCCACGAGTAACAGTATCCTAACAGGCAAAGTGTTCTCTCACTGTCAACATAGAATGAACTGCTGCTGGAGGTCAACTTGGGCTTTAATTTGCATTAGCACTTACATGCATAGTAGTCCAAGTTGTTGACCTCATGACTTTTAAAAGTAACTCTAACAGTAACAAAGAAAAAGTAACAAAGAAAAAATATTAAGAGCCGCAAAGGAAAAAGACCAAGTAACATATAAAGGTAAACCCATCAGAATAACACCAGACTATTCAATAGAGACTATGAAAGCTAGAAGATCATGGACAAATCTCATGCAGACACTAAGAAACCACGGATGCCAACCCAGACTATTATACCCAGCAAAACTTTTAATCACCATAGGCGGAGTAAACAAAATATTCCAGGATAAAACCAGATTTAATCAATACCTGTCTACAAACCCAGCCCTACAGAAAGCACTAGAAGGGAAAATTCAACCCAAAGAAGCTAAACACGTCCATGAAAAATCAAGCAATAGATAATCCCACACCAACATACACCACAGAAGAAACAAGCTGGTGTAGCTAGCCTAATATCTAGAAAAAAAGGATGTTTCAAAAGAGAAGAAGTCTTGTGGCAATGCCTCAGTGGTCCAGGTAACTACCAGAACTCGGAAAAGTTGGTTGAACTTGGGATTGACTGGGAGGCCAAAGATTTAAAAAGCAGAAGATTCTCTCAAGACACAAGTTGTGTGATAATAGTGTGTTTTGTGTGTGTGAATGAGAATTTGTAAATGTTGAATTCTAGGCTTTGACAATCATTGCCAGTGCAGATTAAGCTGCAAGTATTTATGCTTTAAAACTTAAATTATAAAGCTAGTCAAACTTTGTTCTTTAAATAGCAATGTAAAGTTGATTTGCTGGTAGTTGATCAGACTGAAAGGTGTACGCAAGTCCCCAGTCCCGCCTTCCACTTAATTGGCACCCACATTTACTCTTTCTTTTCATTGTCTTTAGAAGAGACATGGATTGCTGGATCATGCACAGGAATAAGCTGGGTATGAAACATGCCACACAGACACCCCACCCCGAGGGTCCCCTCTGTAGAGTCCTCTGTCCTGAGCATTTTGTATTGGACCAGATTCTGGAGGAGACCTTTACTAGAACACAATTATCCCTCATGGTGTCTTGCTTCTCTGCTTTGGAAACCTGCATTAATAGTGGGGTACTTGGCTGGTTTCTTCAATCCTTGGGACTTCACATGTATATGTGATACCCGAAGGACCAAGCACATAAAAGACACTACCGGTTTGTGGGACGAGACCCAGGAAGTTGGTGAATAAGTGCCTGCTGCATACCTGTACATGAGGTCCGAGACAGTCCTTCTGTTGTTTTTTTTTCAGTATACGTTTTAATTTCCTAACCTTTTCTCATTTGCGTAGATATGGGACTTTAATGAGGGGGCTTACATACACTGAACACATGGACCACCTTGCAGTACCCTCTTGCAGTACCCTCAGCCTTTTGTCATTTCAAAGACAGTGATGTGCACTGTAGATGATGGGGGACTGTGAAGAGCCATCAAAGAGAATGAAAAAGTGCCCCCTAATGCTGTCGCAGTGATCGCCAACATTGTAATGTGTACGCCTTCAACCCACTTTCCTGGATTGCACCTGTAATACAATGACATTTGTGTTTTAATCCCATGGAGATGCTGTTCATCACGTGCACTTTCCTTTTGACACATCAGGAGCATTTCCTGTATCCGCCCATATTTTTTCAAAAGCATCATTGTATCTGAAGATCAGTGTAGCAGATGGCTGGTTTAAGTGTAGCAGCCTGTATTGTATACTGGTGATTTGGCTCAAGTAGATTTTTAGATACTCTTACAACAACAAAGTCAAGTGACTGAAATGTTGCATATGTTAACTTGCTTGGCTTAGTAATCACTCCACGTGCCTATATGCACATCGAGACGTCATCCTGCACCCAGTAAACATACACAGTAAAAAGCAAAGAAAGGTGACTGCGGCGTCTCCACAGCACACATTTAACTGAGTGCTGGGTGTGAAGAGCATTCTAACTGAACATCTCAGCATCTGCCCTGAGGGTCCAGCCCCAGGGGTGGGCCAGGACTGGAGTTAGAGCCCAGCTTCCATCCCACTCATGCCTTACTTGGTGGGTCCTTCCTAACCCAGGTGCCCTGCTTTTGTTAAATCTCTAAGTATCCAAGCAGGAAAAACAACAACAACAATAGAAAAACAAACAAACAAACAAAAAAAAACAACAAAAAGAAAACAATCCTTTGCTTTAATTGTGCATCATAGATGAAACGATTCTTTTTTGTTGTTTTTGTTTTTTTGAGGCAGGGTGTCTCTACATAGCCCTGGCTGTCCTGAAACTCACTATGTAGACCAGGCTGGCCTTGAACTCACAGATCTGCTGCCTCTGCCTCCTGAGTGCTGAGATTAAAGGTATGCGCCACCATGCCTTACTTGAGAAAATTCTGGGATTTTTGTTTTTTGTTTTTTTTTTTTGCGGGGGGCTAGAGTTACAGATAGTTATGAGCCACCATGTGGGTTTTAGGAGTCAAACTCCTAAAGTTTGTAAGAGCAGCTAATGCTCTTAACTGCTGACCCCACTTTTTAAGAAAAATGCTTCTATCTGGAAATTTTTAGACAAATGTTCTACAAGCTTACACCAGCTATCCCATTCTTTCCTCACTGGTTTAAAATGTTGCCTGTGTAGATTGCTAAAAATCTCATATTCCCTCAATGCTGTTTATAAGCTTTTGTTTTGTTTCATGAACCTGTGTAAATGTTATTGCAGCACCGAGCCATTATATCTATCCTATTTCTGTATCTATTAGAGTGAGCCTACTGTCATTGTTTCCTTTTCAATGTATCCCTGCCTATTTTGACCAGTTTGTTGCTCTTGATTTAGAGTTTTTCTGCCAGACTGGGAGGTTAAATGCTGTCAACTTTGTAGGTGATGATGGTTTTAACCAGTGCTTAGGTCTGTCTGTGCTGTGCAGAGCATCCAGGGGAGAACGGAGGCTGTATCCTCAGAGACTGTATCCACCAGTGCTTAGCTCTGTCTGTGCTGTGCAGAGCATCCAGGGGAGAACGGAGACTATATCCACCAGTTATTAGCTCTGTCTGTGCTGTGCACACCATCCAGGGAAGAATGGAGGCTGTATCCTCAGACTATATCGTCAAAGCACATTTGAAGATCAAGCAATTTAATTAGCTTCACAGCTCTAGTTTGCTAACCCTGTTCTAGATGAATTCTAGAATCACTTTGTTAAGTCCTTAGAAATTCTGACTATGCTCATACACACATACAAAGTACATCATAGAGTGTACACACACACACACACACACACACACACACACACACACACACACACTGCCTGTTATAGGCACATTGCATATTATTCTCACATTACATAGTAAAGGGAGAGGGATTTGGACAAAATGATCTTATCTTCATAAAAAAAGGTAATGCCTCTATAGCATCAAGTCTCCCCTATGGGCAGCATTCATCATTGCCGTTCGTTGATCACCAGTATTTCATGTTTGCCCTCCAGTGGGTTCTGCAGATTTCTGGTGAATATTAAGCCCTGTAGTTTCTTCCACTCTGGTTGCCATTATGAATTCAGTCTTTTTCAGCAATCTTGTGGTTCCCAGCCTTGTCTGTGGTTTGTTAGATCACAGGACTGGAGGAATCCTCCACCCACAGGCTCCCTGCTCCCAGCACCCAATAATTCTCCACCGGAGTTAGGAGCCTTTTGTCTCTGCTTCTAGCTTTCATTTCACATCTGCATATTTCATTTTCTTCTGGCACACACGGCATCTATTACTGGAAGACCGGTAAATCCTGGTCTGTTTTCTCCATAAATAAGAGCCTACCACTTTTTAATCTGACCCTTCAGAACACAAGAATTAATTTTGATTTTAGCTGAACAAAGTGTAATTCAGAAAGAAGCCAGCTCCAGACCTGCTTTGTATCTGTTTCTGAAACTTCCTGTGTCTATCTTCTTGCCTTCTCTTTAATGTTAGTTCATCTAAGAACCCTCTTTGTGCATTAAACAGAGTAACTGAGGAATGAATGCTCCCTAGCGATGGTAATTAGAATGTCAACTACCTTAGCACTCCACACCAAACACATGCAACACCATTTAAATGTCACGAGTGGGGTGTTGTTTTCTCTAGAACCAAGTAGCTCCACCAGGAGGGACAAGAGCCGGCTGTCATGTGCTACCCTCAGTAACAAAGCGACGCTTGGATCTTTTTCAGAGTTCCCTGAAGAGAAGAGGCAGCCGGGAAATGTACAAAGAGAAGAAAAGTCTTAGCCAGGTAAGCTGAGGTTTCCATGCCCAGAGCTCTAGTCCTAACAAGGACGCCACCCCATTCGGAATTTCCTCTTTGCCTCTAGGGCTCTCAAAGAAACATCACCCGCCAATGCGTTGGAGTTCGCTCCAACCTTCTCAGGGTGAACATTTCCTCACCGCACCCCCAGCTCCGTCCCTTTGTCTCTCTCTTGCTCTGACAACCTGCAGGCTCTTCAGGAAAGAGAACAAACTGGCTATGTGTGACGCTGTAGTAAGTGTTGTCCAGGAGTCTGACAGCTCTCCTAACCCCCAGAAAGTGCTTCACAGTCATTCACATAGTGTGATAGTGCAACCATTGGCTGGTTGGGTCATTTATATGCCATTGGTTTGTGAGTATGTGTGTTTTAAATATGTAGCTGAACAATGCCTTACATTGGCTTGCTGGAAGGTAAAACATTCAGGCAGTAAAAAAAAACTGAGAAAGTTCAGCCTTCTCTTACATACAGGGTATGTATTCTTCTGGGCTCTCTAGGTTTTTTTGAAGTTGCCTTGCTGGATTCCTTTTCTCTTTTTAAAATTGCTTTTGGTATCAGGCGTTTGAAGGGAGCAAAGATGTTATTGCTATCTAGTTTCTGCAGACTCTAAATAGCCAGTGGTCACTGGAGAGATGCAGTGAGTCAGGCTTACTAGGAGGGCATCAAGGGCCTGTATGCACCGTCCCTGGAAACCCCCTCTTTATCAGTCCCTCATGTATTAATTACTTTTCTGTTGTGATAAAAACACCATGACCAAGGCCGCTTCTGGAAGGAAGAATTTGTATGGACTTACGATTCCAGAAGGATAAGAGTCCATCACCATCAAGGTGGGGAAGCAGGGCTGCTAGAGCAGCGAGCTGAGACCTCACATCTTGAACCGCAGGCAGGAAGTAGAGAGAACAAACTTGGATTGACTGGAGGCCTTTCAGTCTCAACGAGTGACGTATTTCCTCCTAAGCTTGGAGTGTCTCCAATTAGGGACCAAGCAGTGTCTCCAATTAGGGACCGAGTGTTCAAATGCTGAAGTCTGTGGGGAACATTCCAGCTGCCACACCCTGGTGCCTGTGTCCTCCAGAAAAATCAGTATCCCTTGAGGACTCAGCACAAGACTGATTTCTCCTTCACCCCCATGCCCCCCACTAATGCAGTTCAGAATCCATAGATCACATCCCCCTGCTGGGTGTTTCTGCTAACCTGGGTTTAGAATATGTTTCTAGTTCCCCGTCTCTTGCCCAGCAAAAGGCTTTTTTCTCCAAGTGCAATCCCTGACTGATGAAGAGGTTGGGTATAACATAACATGCCAGGCCACAGGAGCTGTAGCTTCATGGGTCTGTGCCCAAGCAACCCGTGCTGTGTGGAGATGCCCCACACAGTCTGCAGGGTGATTGAGAGAGGAGTTTCTATTCAGCAGAATGGTGGAATGGAACGCCCTGGGAACTGCAGGTTGGCCACCAAAACCCCAAGGAAGCTGGCACCAAGGCGCAAGGTAGGCACATGAGCAGTTGGCTGCTGGGTGCTGGCGAGATGGCAGACTTGCAAGCCAAAGAATATATACCAGCAGTGATATATTTCTGTTGCTTGACAAGCCTTTCTGGCTGCTGGTGATGGTGCTGGTCCCCGTGTGTCTGACCTCATGCCGCCGTGCTTGCCTTTTCTGCCCACGGTTAGAATAGTTTCCCTTGGAAAGATGGGCTTGATCTTGTGTTTTCAAACTATGTCTGGAATTACCCATGGCTCACGAAACTCAAGCTTGATACTCCAGTTTAGGATTCAACCTAGATCCATCCCTCCCCTGGAGTCTTGGCAGAGTTTCGGCGAAGTCTTTGTGACAAACTAATAACGTATAGCTGCCAGCTGTTGAGCTGAACTTATCTCATTGGGAGTGGGCTCCTCCTCAGAACAGGCTGAGTTCAGCTTCCCTTGGGTAGAGGGACCCCTCCCTCTCTCTCGTGGACCCCACAGAGTAGTGTGGGTCCTGCTTCAGCTGCAGTGAAGGAGACCAACCCCTGCACTTCCTTATTTATCAGGTTTCAAGTTTTCTTTCCCCCCTCTCCCCTCCCCTCTGCTTTAGTTCTGGTGGCAGGCCTTGTAGTGTTGCATGGGTATTGGTAGAAATGACAGCATGCTTCATCATGTGTTAGAGCACCCGCTGTTTGTATAGTTTCTTTCTCCGAGGAAAAGAAGCCCGGGCAGTGATGAATCTTCGGTGATGGCAGACTGGACATCTTTCAGCCATTTGTGGAATCGCAGCCATGACTACCACTTGTCTAGATTTAAGGAGATGGGGACCATGGTGCTGGGAGGATGTGAGAGTGGAGAATGAGATTAGTGTGAGGGCCAAGTTTTCTAGACATCAAGGTGACTGCAGGGCCCTAGGATTGCTGTTTGCATAAGCAGATGGTGGTAAACACTGGGAAGCTTCAGAGTCTCAGAATCTTCAGGGACTCCCCTTCCCCAGTCACTTAGTTCACCTTAGCCCCGGGAGAGATTGCAGGAGTCCCTGATCCAGGCTCCTGTTTCACAACAATTGCTTCCAGAGCCAGGCAGGATCTTCCCTGGCCCTCCGAGGCCAAGGCCTCACATGGGTTACAACACATGGCCCTGCGCCTCTCTTGCTCTGGCCCGCTTGAGTCTCGGCTGGAGGCAGGCAGAGGATGGGTGTCTGGTTGAAGGCATTATCATCAGTAGTCCCTGCTGAAGGACTCATCTGCCGTGGAGGTAGTGTGAGATCATTTAGGCAGTTTAGGCCAATGGGCACACTCTGGTCACCCAGTTAAAGATAGAGTTAGTTCTAACAGTTCCTGCATTTAATTCCCAGAAAAAAATGGGTTAGAAAGTATTTACAACTTGTCTCCATTGATAAGTATTATAGTTTCCTTTAAACTCCTCTTCATGTGAACAGCAGAGACCTGTCGGTGTGTGTGGATTCTGTGCACATCTTTGTCTAACAGGAAGCTGGGAAAGTAGTTTTCATTGTTCTGCTTTTGAATGTTCTGAGGAATCAGGGCTGTTTAAAAAATATATGCCAATTGCTGTTACTGAGTAAATAGACAGTGAAGGGATGGATGGATGGATGGATGGATGGATGGATGGATGATGGATGAGGATGGAGCAGGTGTGCTTTGTTAGTGTCAGGATCAAGCACACCGTATGTCCTTACAAACACATGAAGTCCTGTCTCAGAAAGTCCTATCCAATCCCACAATCTATGAACTCATTTTTACCTAGTAGTTAAAAGAGTAGAGCAGCCAGGCATGGAGGCAAATGCCTTTAACTCCAGCACTCAAGAGGCAGAGGCAGGTGGATCTTTGTGAGTTTGAGGCCAGTCTGGTCTACATAGAGAATTCTAAGACAGCCAGGACTACATAGAGAGACCCTGTCTCAAAAAACAAAACAAGAAAAGAAATAGGGCAGGTAGCCTCACTTCTAGTTAGTCAAAACTAAGTCCTTAGGGTGGAAGTCCTCAGAACTCGAAATATGTATAGATCACTCTGCATAGTGCTCAGAGGGTGTGTGTTAGTAAGAGGTCCCAGAGACAGCAATGGGGGTGTATCTCTCATAGGGTACCCAAAGGCTCCAAGGGATACCCCTTACATCGTGCTTTCTGCAGTTTGCTGGTAGACTTCTTCTGAGTCTTCCAGGTCACTCAGTTCTCCTTGCACGAGTTCGTGGTCAGGGAAAAGTGAGCCAGCAGCAAGCTGGAGTCCCAAGAAGCAGTTTCTACATCTCACTCCCAGGTGGCTTTGTGCTGCCAGGATGTGGCGGAGAGTAGCTGCGGTTCCCTGAGCTCAAGGATGTCGTCGATCCTCCTGGATGGTAGGAACACAGCAGTCAGTCACACACGGAAGGCTGACTTGTTCCATCACGTGGTTGACAGCCCGGGTGGCAGCAAGTCTCCTACCTGCGTCAGTACTTCCTCCGTGTGACGCGGGAGCCTTTGCAGACATCACCCTGCCTCTGTCAATCTTTTAGAATTTACGGGCCAATCAAACATGGCTGCTTTGTGTAATTAACCGTTTCTATTTATCGAACACAAAGAATAAACCAGTTCCATAAGACCAAGATAGTATAGATTGCTTCAAGGCCTGGAGACCAGGTTGAAAAGGCAGTTGACTTTTTTAACCTCCATCAGGCAAGGGCCTCGGGAGCCCTCTGGATTCTCTGGTATTCTGCTGAGAACCACTTCCCAGGTTTGTAAACTCTTAGCTTTTTTTTTTTTTTTTTTTTTTTTTTTTTTTTTGGTCTCTGTGTTTAATTTCCTGCTCTGTTACAGCAGCTAAAACAGAGGCCGGAACCAAAGGCTCTAAAGTGTTTTTGCATGGCAAGGAGTCCTGGTGTCTTCGCTTGTGGTAGCCAAAATCTTCTCAGTGTCAGTGTGTGTTCTTATAGAGTACCTCAGCTTTCAAAGCTCCTTGATGCCCGCCGTCTGTCTCCTTGTTCTGTTCTCATATCGTTCTGGGAGACTTGAGGAAGGAGAGATACCAAGAGGGAGGATGAATTTCCCCAGCTCACGTACCTCAGCTAGTCAGTGAAAAGCTAGCTCCAACTATACTTGTCAACTTCCCTGTCCTAGTGGAACCTTCCAGAACACCAGACACATGAGGCGTTTATAGTCGCCTCAGGATGGATGTACTTACCGAGTCTTGTAGCTCTACCACCAGCTTTGATGAGAATTTTGGTGATTTTTTTTTTCTGGGTGCTGGCGATGAACCATATTGGCTCCTCATGGTTACCAGGCCACCATGTCCTGATGCATGTTGACTTTATTTTAACTTTCTCCTTCTTCGTATGTAACTTGTTGATGGTTTTTATGTGCATGGTTTTTCCCCCAAAACTAACTGTTCATTTTCTTGACAAAGCAACAAGCTATGGGTCTTCCCAGGGCCCCATCTGCAGAGGCTCTAGTTCTCACTGTGCTTTGTCATGGTTCCTTTCTGTCCCAAAGCCAACCGTACCAACAGGAAGAATGGTTGCTGCGTGCGTGCGTGCGTGCGTGCGTGCGTGCGTGTCGGGGGTGAGGTGTGAGGGGATCATAAAAAACACACATTTGGTATTTTCAGATAACCCTCCCTGGGGCTGTTCTTGCCTGGCAGGATGACAGCGCGGATCTGAAGTGCCAGCTTCAGTTTGCCAAAGAGGAAGCCTCCCTGATGCGCAAAAAGATGGCCAAGCTGGGGCGGGAGAAGGACGAGTTAGAGCAGGAGCTGCAGAAGTATAAGTCCCTCTATGGTGATGTGGACAGCCCGCTCCCAACAGGGGAGGCTGGTGGGCCCCCCAGCACCAGGGAGGCCGAGCTGAAGCTGCGGCTGAAGTTGGTGGAGGAGGAAGCCAACATCTTGGGCCGGAAGATCGTGGAACTCGAGGTGGAAAACCGCGGCCTCAAAGCAGAGATGGAGGACATGCGGGTTCAGCACGAGCGAGAGGGAACGGGCAGGGACCACGTGCCAAGCATTCCTACCTCACCCTTCGGGGACTCCCTGGAGTCCTCCACGGAGCTCCGTCGGCACCTACAGTTTGTGGAGGAAGAAGCTGAGTTGCTGAGGAGGTCCATATCCGAGATCGAAGACCACAATCGGCAGCTGACCCACGAGCTGAGCAAGTTCAAGTTTGAGCCTCACCAGGAGTTGTCAGGGTGGCTTGGGGACAGTGTATCTAAGGGTCCCGGGGCCAGTGTTCCCCTGCAGGAGGAGCTGAAGTCGGCCAGGCTGCAGATCGATGAGCTGAATGGGAAGGTCCTGAAGCTGCAGTATGAGAACCGGCTGCTGCTGTCCAACGTCCAGCGGTGCGATCTTGCTGCGCACCTGGGGCTGCGTGCCCCGAGCCCCCGAGACAGTGACGCCGAGAGCGACGCAGGGAAGAAAGAAAGCGATGGCGAGGAGGGCCGCCTGCCCCAGCCGAAGCGAGAAGGCCCCGTTGGTGGGGAGAGCGACTCAGAGGACGTATGCGAGAAGACCTCCGGCTTTGGAAGTGGGAAGCCTTCAGAGGCGAGTGAGCCGTGCCCAGCAGAGCTCCTAAGAGTCCGGGAGGACACCGAGTGCCTGGTGACCATAAAGCAGGAGGCCCAGCGGCTGGAGCGGACGGTGGAGCGCCTCATCACTGACACGGACGGCTTCATCCATGATTCAGGCCTGCGGGGCAGTGGATCGGCCTCGCCTGGCGTCCAAGGTGAAGGTGAGGGTAGCAGCCAGAACGAGCCCCCCTACTTGTTGGAGACCATCCACGTGAAGATGAAGGCTTTCCAGCACAGAGTCATCCAGCTTCCTCTCCACCGTGACTTCGGTGTCCCGGGACTCCCCCATCGGGACCCTGGGGAAGGAGCTGGGCCCAGACTTGCAGTAAGGGGCCTCGCGGCTTCGCCTCCCTGCTCCGTCTCGTTCTTCCTCCTTCTGGCTGGTATGGCTGCTCTGGCACTCGCGCTGCTCACCGCTGCTTGGTTTTAATTTCAGACCTGCATTGTACTAAAGCCTCGGCGTCAAACAAATCCTCTCTCTCGGTTGGTTTCATATTTTTTTTCCTTTCTTTTCATTTTGTTTTATAAGTTCCTTTTTATTTCCTCCTTCCTTCCCCCCCACTCTTTGAATTGTGCCCCTTTTCCTGGTTTAGAGGGCCTTTCGTGACAAAGTTAAAGCCCAGTGGAGCGCTAGGGACCGATGCAGCCTTCCATGGCTCCTTTCTTGGTGTCTCAACCAACCAGCCACCCTGACGAAGAAGCTGTGAGGAGCTTAAGACAAAATACCAACTCCCGCCACAGTCAGGACACTTAGACTCAGAGTAACAAGCGCCCGGCTCCCTCTGGGTTTATCGCCAGAGGGACAAGTGCAGTTCTGAGAAGTCTCAGGCATCCCCCAGGCCCACCCTACCCCCTCTGGAAGATAAGCCGGGATGGGGGAGAGGAGCCGGCGCTGAGAAGGCTGGTGTTGATGGAAAATCCCTCCGCCACTCGCTCCTGCCGCCCTCCCTCGCTCGCCCAGGTGCAAGGACCCGCTTTCCCAGGCTTCGCGCCCCGGGTGCATGGCCCAGCTGCCGCCCGGACTGTGGCTTTGGCTGCTCAACAAGTAAGGAAGCAGAGCCTCTCCCCTGTGTCCTTCATGGGTAGTGCGCCTGTTCCCATTGCATGTGTCCATACCCAGTGTTACGCCTAGCCGCCACCGCCACATTCACCCCGCTTTCCATGTTAGCGCATCTTCCTGCTCATGCTCCTTTTGGTTTCGTTCTCTTAAGTGTTTGAGCTGATTGTTTCCATTCATGCTTTTCCCTGTCTGGTAGTTTTGTTTTTGTTTTTTGTTTTCCCATTGTCTACCCACTTTTGTTTTTACCCACCCCTCCTTACCTACCTACCTACCTACCCCTTTGTCTTTTGTTTCTCATTTAAAAATTCACAACAAAATAAATCCCCTTCGTGCACTTAACAGTCCAAACTGAGAGACCAGCTGGAGTGGCAGCTCAGTCAGGATCGAGGGGACGAGAGAGAGGGCCCGCGCCTCCGAGCCACTCGGAGCTGCACCACCGGCGTGCTGATGGGGATCCCGGGAGCCACGGGCTGGGAGGCCAGAGCTGTTTCAACCTAGAGGTAAGTGAGCTGCTGGGGCTCACTGCGAGTCCGCTTGCCTTCTGTCTCCCTCCCCCTTCTCACTGTGTGGCTCACTGTGAAGTTTCCTACCTGTGGCAAGGCCCTGAGGGGATGTGACAGGAGGGATGTGGAATCCAGTAGAACCTTCCTGAATCAACATCTTTGCAATGAATAACTAGGGCTTGTGTGTAGTTGCGTGCAGGTGACTTGCAACTTTCCTGTCAGACAGAGTGAGGGCTAACTGCAGCCTGCCCTTCTCCCCGCCACCTCCCCACACCAATACACCTGTGGGTTATAGCTAGAGTTTCTTGCCTTGCCCACAGTCAGGACAAATCTTTGTCACCTGCCAGTCCCACAGCCACTCAGACCCAACCAAGTAAACACAGAGACTTATTTTGCTTACAAACTGTATGGCCATGGCAGGCTTCTTGCTAACTGTTCCTATAGCTTAAATTAATCCATTTCCACAAATCTATACCTTGCCACGCGGCTCGTGGCTTACTGGCATTTTCATGCTGCTTGTCCTGGCTGGTGGCTGGCAGTGACTCCTGCCTTCCTGTTTTTCTTTTCCCCTCTCTGTTAGTCCCACCTATCTTCCTGCCTAGCCACGGCCAATCAGGTTTTATTTATTAACCAATCAGAGCAACACATTTGCCATACAGACCATCCCCCAGCACAGCCAAGTGCAGACCATCTCAGACACCTGCACTCAGGCCCGTGGTCCTAATCATCCTCTATGCAGACCCGCTTGGTAAAGCCACAAGGAACCCAAGAACGGGCTCCCACAGGACATACAGAACATCCCACAGCAGTGGGTGCCTGGAGATGTAATAAGACAGACTACCCTGCAGTTGAGCATCCGGTGGCTTCCTGTCCACAGCAGAGAAAGCAGGCATGGAAACCAGGCTGGGTCTTTCCTGATTTCCAAGAAAGCTCCTTAGGGTTTCCCTCCACAGTCCTCATTGCTTGTGTTGTGCAAGCCGCCCTCACGGTGTCTGGAGACACTCTTCCAGCCTCTGGGCAAGATGGGGACTATCTCCTTTCCACCAGCAGCTTCCTCAGCCTTCTCCCTTGCCATGGTAACCTGGTATGCAGTGTTGAAGCTACCCACACAGTTCCTGTGTTGCTGAAGAGAGGTTACATTTCCATACAGGGGGGCTTCTGAGTCACCAGTAACTCCCAGTACAGAATGGGCTGGGGAGGGTGTCAGAGTGAGGTTGGAAGTGTGGAGCGACAGGTTCCCCACCAGAAAAGGACCAGAACTTCTGAGGCGTTGAAGATTTTGGATATCTTTATCTCCGTGAAGCTGCTACTGCTCAGCTCTGAGGCCCGAGAGCAGCCCCTGCGTGGCAGGACTGAAGGGGAGGTTCAGATGGTAATCGCCGAAAACAAGCTCACTGGGTGGGAAAATCTGGCTGTGTAGGTTGGGAAAGGGACCCCATAGCTGAGCTGAGTGGTGCAGTGTCATGAAGTAGCTGCTGATGCCACCACCAGAGGTGGTCACAGCCAAAAGAGACCAAACATCTGTGGTTTGGGGATCTGTCACACACTGCCCCCCTCCCCCCACACACCATGTGAGAGAATGCATCACATCTTTACCCTTGTGCTTGCATACACACACACACACACACACACACACACACACACACACACACATACTCACATATACACATACACACACACACACACACACACACACACACACACACACACACACACACCCTATGGCTGGGCATCTGTATATCACCTCCAAAGCATAGAAATCAAAAAGTGTTAAAAACATCCTGTGCAGTACCATTGACCCTTGTCAACCTCAGATGCCAGGTCACCTGAGAAGGCACTACCTAGGTATATGCCCTAAGGGAACTCAGTCTGGACTCATAGGGTTGTGACAGGAAAAGCCCCTCCTCTGAGAGAGCTGAGCATATATTGGTATTAACTTACCAGAAGCAAGCAGAATCACTGTATCCCATGGGGAAAGCCACTAGGTACTGAGAGTGGCAGAGTTCCCGGCCCTCCAGGCAGAGCACCAAGCATGAGCATCTGGCACTTTAATGTTTCCCCAGGACAGTTTTTAGACAGAGTTTGGTGTATCCACTTTAAATTGCAAGTTAGACGTCCCTCAGTTTATAACTGAAGTATAACAGAATGGCCACATACTGGAGGTACTTGTTTCCCATAGATTTCATGAGTGAGTGTCTCAGGACTCTGAAACTTTCACAAGAAGCACTTTGGTAGCCCATACAGCACACAGGGTCCCCGTCTGAGAAGGCTGGTAGTTGCTTGGGTAGGGCGCAGATGCACACTTTTCAAATGGCGCTCGGGTGACTCATCACCGGACAGCCCAGGAAGACACTTTTCCCAACCTTCAGTGGGTGCTGCACCACTGATCTGTTCCTCAGGGACATTTTGAGCTCTGGGTCTCTAGCCAAAGTGTCTATTACAAGCTTGGTCTCCTGAGTAAGGCTTTGTTTTCTCATCTATGAAGTGGGTCCAAGTACTGCTCTGCTTTCCTCCTGTGGTTATATGTAATGATTCTTTAAGCTGTGAGTGGGAATTGCTTCCCCACGTACCACGTGCTGGACAGCATAAAGGAGGCTTAAGAACAAGGGGCAGAATGTTTTAACAGATGAGTCACCTCCCAGTCCTTGGGTGAAAACCGTAGTTTGTCAGCAGGTGGTAGTCCTGTGATGGACTGTTTGAGAACTGTAGCCCCCACCTCAGGAGGCCGGCTATTCTCGCATGTCCCGTCTAGGGAAGGTCTGTAAGCCTCAGAGCCCTTCACCCGCTGAATGCCTCCTGGGTCCTGTTGGTGCTAGATGGCAAAGTACTGCCTGCGTGCAGGCATCACAGCTTCAGAAACCAGCCACGGGTTTGCAGAGAGAAAACTGAACGAAGTCAAATCCACAGGGACAGCCAGTCTCCAGGAAAGGTGGATGGGTCAACCTGGGAGGTAACGCCAGCAGTACAGCTCAGAGAGCCCGGGAGGATAGATCTGCTCTCCAGACTTGACTCTTACTCTGTGAATGGCAAAAATGAGGCCTTTGCAGAGAGGTGACCACCAGGCCCTCCTCCTCCCTGTTTTTATTGGCCTGCACCAGTGTTCTGTGCCGGCAGAGCCTGGCAGCCCAGAGCCTACACTCTCCACGGCTGTATTTCTGGCCACTGTCATTTGGTGACTGGCTACCTTATGATAACACCACCATTCTTTTGAATATATATTCAGGTTCCTTTCTATTGTATATTTTTAAAGGGGGAAGTAAGTTTAGGAAACTGACAAAGGCCGGGTCAAGGGAGCTTGTTGTAGCTAGAATTTTCCTGCCTTGCCCACAGTCAGGACAAATATTTGTCCCCCGCCAGTCCCACAGCTGCTCAGACCCAACCAAGTAAACACAGAGACTTATATTGCTTACAAACTGTATGGCTGTGGCAGGCTTCTTGCTAATTGTTCTTATAGCTTAAATCAATCCATTTCCATAAATCTATCCTTGCCATGTAGCTCGTGGCTTACCAGTATCTTCACATGCTGCTTGTCATGGCAGCGGCTGGCAAGTGACTCTCTCTGCCTTCCTGTTTTCTCTAATCCCTCTCTGTTAGTCCTGCCTATACTTCCTGCCTGGCCACTGGCCAATCAGTGTTTTATTTATTGACCAACCAGAGCAATTTGACATACAGACCATCCCACAGCAGCTTGTTTCCCTAGAAGGGGTGAGAGAACCCACACATCCTTTACTCTGGTGTTTTCATTCACAGAGGTATTTCCCGTGGTATAGAAAAGGGATCACGTATGTAAACACATCTACTTTTAAAAATGTAATTAACTGTCCAGTAGCCCTTCATCCTGCTGTAGGTGTTCCTTTTGTCGGAAGAGTCCTTCCTCCCTTGTAGGGCTCCAGTCAGGGAGGCTACCTGTCCTGGCACAGTGCGTCACTCCCATAGCCTCGCTGGTTGCAGTGTTACATTATGCTAAAGGACTGTGTTATAATGCATAAGAGGGGGCCCTGAGGGTATTCCGCGAGTGCGTGCATGCATGCGTGTGTGCAGGGAAACATACTGACATGCTGGGCAGAGGCAGTGGCGGGCTTGTGGGCGACCCACTCCATATGGGCAGGGTGGCGGCGGGTGGACTTAACCCAGACGCTGCATCACACGGAAATGGTTTATTATAATAGAGAGAAGAAGAAGAGAAGACAAGAAAGAGGGAGAGAAAGCGAGGGAGAGGGGGAGAGAGGGATCGAGGGGTGCACACCTTATAGGAATGGAGAGAGAGAGAGAAATAGAAAGAGAGAGAAAGAAGGAGTGGAGTTTTTCCTTAAGAAGAGGCTTCTACGTCAGGATGCAGGATAGCCCTAAGGGGCGGGTCAGAATATTAACAGACTGTACAATGGGCATTTCCAAGGAGCAAGCAAGAAAAGCCTCCCAGTTAAGACAGCTTTAAATTTGCTGCTGTGAGGCCTGTCCTGGAGACAGCATGGAGCTCCTGGAAGTTTGCAGGGCATCCTGACCACAGAAGTGCTCTGTGTTGAAAACTCACACAGACTTCAGAGTCATGGCAGGCAGGGGTAGGGGGTGGTGGTGGGGACACAAACATGGACACTTCTGTTACGCTGGGGTTGAACCCAGGGCCTTGTGATGCTAAGCAACTGCTCTACTATTGAGCCACCTCAGTCCCAGTGTAGGACGTTGATCCAGAGTGAGGCCTGGCATGCAGCCGGGGTCTACCCTGCTGGCAGTTGTCTCTGCCCCCTCTTGTAGTGCCCTTTAAATAACCAGGGGGTCTGTCCTCGAGCCAACTTGTCCCTGTGTGTTAAAACTCCTTTGGCGCTCTATCCTTGGTTCTTGGAGGAAGTGGGGAGGAAGAGCTGGGGAGAGTGTCCGACAGGCAAGAACCCTGGCATTAAAAGAACATCTTTCAGAGTTTAAATGCAAGTGTTTTTTTAAAAGGATAGACTTCTCCAGCCCTGTTTGTGAGACACCTTCTGTGTTTTTGGCCTTCAGAGCGCTGCTGTTGAGGCTGGAAGAAAGGGGGCAAGTTGCTCCTTTGGAAGATCAATTTTTTTTTTTTTTTGGGGGGGGGGGTTGTTTTTTTGTTTTTGGCCAGGTTTAAGCTATGGACACTCTAGCAACATTAGGGGCAGCACTGCTAACATCGAGGAAGAAAAGAAAGTCCACTCTTAGGCAGATAGTAAACGGGTGTAATATCAATGGCCTGCTGTTCAGATTGCCCCCCACCCCTTTACCAAACCTAGGAAAGGAAAGGTGTGTCTGAGCCAGGGTTCTTTAAATAGAAGTCAGAACTCATTCACACCTGTTAGCTCATTAATGCAAATGCACAGAAATTAGCAGCCCCCAAAACTTATGAACAAGCAGACTTAGAAGGATCGACACTCCCGTTGCCTATTCACCCCGATGTGTATTGGCTCCCACTGTGCGCTGGACCCCGACTTTGCCCCATGTTTCCCAGTAAGCCTGCCAAGAGATTCCCTTACTTTAAGAGCAAGCATTGTATAGGACATTTCCTATGGAATGTGCAAGGCACCTTATAAATAGACCCGAGTGAGAAGTGGCCAAGCGTGGACCCTGGTCGGGTTTCAGACATAAATGACACCAGGCCTGTGCCAGCGGCTTGAGTGTCTGTGTCGGCTCTCAAAGGGTTCTTCTCGCTCGGTCCTCCTCTTCATCCCTTAATCACGGAAGCACACAGCATCTGCGGTCCCTCATGTCTCAGCTGTGAAATACCAGTCCAGGAAAACTACGTGGGGTCTTGCCAAGCTATTTGTACATGTGTGGACCTCATAGACCGAGCTTGGCAGGAATGGTGGGCAAAAAAATGGCCAGGACGAAATGGAATTCACCAGAAGTGAGGTCATAGTCCTGGAGTAGTTGTGGGGTCCTACGGTGTAAGTGATTGCTGGGTGGTGGAGGGGGTCACAGTGAAAAAGCGCTCTCCTTTTGGACATTAAGCCTGGGCTAATTTATTAAGCTGCTTATCTGGAGCTGGTCAGAAAGTCAGCAGTGTATTGGCTGGAGAGATGGCTCAGCAGTGAAGAGCCCTGGCAGCTCTTCCAGAGGACCGGGGTTCAATTCCCAGCACCCACATGGCAGCTCACAACTATAACTCCAGTTCCAGAGGATCTGACACCTTCACCACCAATGTGCATAAATAAAGTTAAATAAGTTATTTTTAAAAAGTTAGCAATGTAGAAATGAGCGGGAGGGGCATGGATGGTGGGTTTCAGAATGCTGACGGGTGAGGGTGCGTCTGATGCCAGGGCTAGTGTCTCTGCAGCCTCAGAAACAAGTATGTCTAGTGTTTAATAGAATAATCGCCGGGTGAGTTCATTTGTTGTTATGATCAAAATAGGTAAGTGAGCCAAAGCATGGTTGTGCAAATTCAAACCTTGGAGATTTGTGATAAAGAAAGTGTTTATTTTTCTACAGGAAATTTGTGTTGTGTACAAATGTTCCCTAAATGTATGTGATTGTTTGCAGTTGTGTGGAAGTAGAATCATTCTAGAAGGAGTTTTTGACACAGTGTGTTTGTATTTGTTCTTTGTGACATTGGAGTGACCACAATTGTTCGGCCTATTTCACTAGCAAAAGGGACACCACTTTGAAAAGAAAACTTGAAAGGGCAGGAATCTTAAGTGCACATGGTCCTACCTAGGCAGTGCTGGCCCTCCGTAATAAATCTGTTACCCAGGTAAATACCCTCAGATGACCTCAAGGACTCTCTCTGTGACCCAGTACAAGTGTGGCTCAAATAAAAAGGCATGCTGTCAATCAGATGTTGCTGAAGAAGGAGGCTTATCTCTTTATAATATTTAAAATATTTATTAAGATGAAAACTATTATAAAATTATAAAGTAATATAAGATTGAACATATCTAAACTGAAAACCCAAAATGCCCCAGTCTGATACTTTTGAATATCCAAATAACTCCATAAATAGAAAATTCCATACCATGCAGCATCACACACAGAATTATTAAAAAATACTGTATAAAATTGCCTTCAGACTATGTGTACAAAGTGCATATGAAAAAAATAAATTTTTATTTAGTCTTGGTGCCTTTCCGAAGGTATCTTATTATATACTTTCCTTAACAATGAACTTGATTAGAATGTCTGCATGTGTCTCAGTAACACAACACTTTGGCTAGTGTCTAATACACTGCCATCTAGAGAGTGTTCACAGTTCGAATCTGTAATGTGTGAGCAGAATGAAAGCTGGCGGCCAGCACCCAGGCCCCCAAAACAGCCCCGTAGAAAACACTGAGATGCAGAACCTTCCTGCTGTGACCCCAGTGCTATGGGTGGTACCCAGAATGTATGTACCCAATTGCACTGTATAAAATATAAAACATACCAGGCTGGAGAGATGCCTTAGCAGTTAAGAGCACTTGTTGCTCTTCCAGAGGGCCTGGGTTTGCGTTCCCAGCACCCCACTGGGCAGCTTTCAATCAAGTATAGTGCCACTTCCAGAGGATCTGACACCCTCTTCTGGCCTTTACAGGCACACTTCATATACAGGTGCACATAAATTCACACAGGCACACATATATAAATTAAACATATATATCCATTTGAATAGTGAATTCTCAGGCATCTTCTAGAGTTAGAACTCACTCCAAAGTGGGCAGGCAGCAGTATTCGGCCTTTAGACATGTGGCTTTGGACATGGTCGTTGCCAGCAGTGGTGATCAATGGCTTCAGTAGCTCCAAGGAACAGAAGACAGACATTGGGCTAACCACAGGGCATCGATGAGCAGGAAAACATTTGCCTACGGGAACCTGTCCGCCAGCACAGGCTGTGGGTGGAGAGGAAAAGGAACTGTAGCTGACCTTACTCGGACCAAGATTTGAACTTACGTTACCAGTTTGTTCTAAGAATCCCCAAGGATTATGTCTAAAATGATGCCTTTGGCAAGCACAAAGTCAGCTTTATAATCACAACCCACGCTGTCAACCAAGTCATGTGCGAGACCACTAAATAAAATGCCCTTGAAGATGAGCTCACAGTGCAGAACTTCAAACACACAGTTAAAAAAATGTCCACCAAGCTAGATCAGGCAAAGCATCCTGTAGCCACGCACGTACAAACAATCCTAATTAAACTGACGGATTATAGGAATAGAATACAAAAATGACATGAAAGTGGGAAATGTTGAGAAGGAGAGTGAGGGGAGGGAATAAAAAAAGAGGTTGCAGGTGGCAGAGATGAGCAGAATACATTATATACATGTGTGAAACGGGCAGGGAGTTTTAATTTATAAAAATACCAAACTTCAAAATAAAGGAATAAAAATAAAAATGAAAGAGTATACGAGTCAGCGAACCACTGAGTTGAGTCAGGATTCAACGGAGATCTTCAGATAATAAATGGGATTATCGAATGGACAGTAAACAGTAAGTGTGTGGAGCGCTGCTCCACACAGGCCTGAGGGAAGAGTAAGTTGTTGTGACCAAGTCGACACATATTTTAGAAGAAATTCAGCCATTGGAATCGAAGTTAGTCATCAAAGAGAATCCGCAACAATGTCCAACCACTCACAGACCAGAGTGAGTAGCATTTCATGATCCCTATTCTTGAGTTTCTTAAAGTTGGATGGTTTTAAGTATTTAATGCTAGGGAAACCCAGGGCCTCACACATGCTGGGCAAGTTGCTCTGCCACTGAGGACACCCCCAGCTTCTGATTTTGGAGACAGGGTTTCACTACTGAACCCTGGCTTGCAGGAACTCATTATGTAAGCCAGAAAGAATGCTTCCAACTGCCTCCGCCTCCCAAGTTTTGGGACTAAAGGCACGTTACTCCAGTGCCCCGTGAGTTTAACTCTTTTGGAGCTCTAAAGTTTACCACAAAGTTGTGAAACCCCCGGTGTGTAGCTTTCTCTGCCTTGGCTCTGCCTTTTTGAGTTCTGTATTTTCTGTCCCAGGAGTGTGGTCTTTGCCCGACGACAAGTCTAGTAACACCAGCATCTAGAACGGTTTTCCCAGTAAGAAGTAGAACTTAGTTAAAGGCAGGCACAAGCAGCCAGTGAGATAACACGTCTTAATCACAATGGTCCACTCTAGGTCCTAGTGTTTAAAACGACCTACCCAGTGAATTGGAGTGGACACTCCTTTGAGAGGCAGAGGCAGGAAGATCTCTGTGAGTTCAAGGACAGGTTGTGTGATGTAGAGAGACCTGTCCTGTTTTGTTTTATTTCATTTTTAAAAATCGTCTCCTTTTAATTAATACAAACTTAGTGGGTAAATTTTTTTGCTTAAATTTCAATGGTGCCTCTGATTTTAATAAAATGTTCCTTTAAGAATCATGACTAGCTGGCAGTGGTGGCGCATGCCTTTAATCCCAGCCGGGAGGCAGAGCCAGGTGGATCTCTGTGAGTTCGAGGCTAGCCTGGGCTACAGAGTGAGTTCCAGGACAGGCACCAAAACCAACACAGGGAAACCCTGTCTCGAAAGACTTAAAAAAAAAAAAAAAAAAAAAAAAGAATCATGACTAATCTCTCTTTCATGGCCATTTGGTCATAAAGTGTAAGCTTTGTCAATAAGAACAATAGTACAGATCCCTGGGTCTATCCCTAGGTTGGAGTGTAGTCAGTATTAATAGGTCTGTGCAGTTCCTGGACGTGGTGTGACAAGGAGAGGCTTAAAAAACAGGTGTCTGTCCTGGGAGGAGCCGCAGCCGCTCTGAGTGACCAGACCCGGGCCTTGCTGTGAGATTAAAGGCGCCCTGGATAGGGCGGGAAAACCCCCCATATGCAATCATATAAGCAGATTGGTTGGACCCCCTAGCAAGACCCCTGATGGCTCAGGGAAGTGTGTCTAGGAGGCTGACTGTGATGGTGGCCATGTCGGACGGAGGTATTTTTCACCAATCCTTCTCCTTACACGTTGTAACCCACCGAGAAGCCGCCGTGGTATCAGAGAGCCTTCTGGCACACCCTGTTCTTTTTTTTGTCCCAGCCAGTGTGTGGTTGTGATTCAAGGTTCCCACTTTGTTGCCTCCTTTCCTACGTCAAAAAAAGTTGCAGGGCCGTTCAAATAGCCGTGGAGCCCCGAGCAGCAGGGCTCCCCCCGTGAGAAGCCCCGGGGAGAGGTGGTCACTCCACTGCTGCAGCCTCTGTGCTGTGTCCCCGTCCCGTGTCTGTCAGCGCTTGTACAGATGTGTGTCCTGCGTCGTCACCGGAGGCAGAGGTCTCACTTGCACTAAACCCTTCCTTTATCCTGCCGATCAGCTCAGGGGCCCCCCTGCTTTTACCTGAGCAGAGTGTGTCCGTAGAAGAGCTACAGGGTCAGCTCGTGCAGGCGGCCAGACTGCATCAAGAGGAGACAGAGACATACACAAACAAGATCCGGAAGGTAAATATTTCATGAGGATCCCAGCACGCCTGCCCCCGAGGGCTGCAGAGCCCCCCAGGATCAGTACTATGATGCATTTTATGGGGACGCTGTCCGTTGCATGCAGGTGCTGAGACCTGTCGGCATTTAGACGGGTCACTCGCTTGAGAGGCTCCCTCTTAGATGCACCGGAGAAAACGGTCCATCTTCCTTTCCACTCTGTAGCACGCTTTTCAGTAATGTTGTCCCTCCTAATCCAAAGAGGGGACATTCTAGAACATTCCAGAGATGCCTGAAAACCACAGAGAGTACCAAGCCTCTCCTATGCTGTTTATTTTGGTGTTGTTTAACTTGAAAATCATGCGCAGTAGAGCTGAACAGCAGTAACTAAACCATTGTAACAAGGTCCCGCAGTAAACGCTTAAGATGGATGAAGTAGTTATTTAGGGGGTTTTCCTATTCAATATTTGTGGACTGTGATTGGCCCTCAGATTACAAGCCACAGTAAGCAAGACCGTGGATAGGGAGAAATGTAGTTTCTTGAAAATCTTCAGGTCTGGTTGACTTTCCTGCAATGATACCCACCAGGAATAACTAACATGAAACAAGGTCTTCAAATGTCATCAGGCAGGAAGCGTGTCTGTCACCGTGAAGGAGTTGTCGGAGAGAAACATCAACTCACCAAAAGTGTTGTCTTCAAAAAGCAGCCACTAATTGAGCTATGGCCTGGTTAACTGTAGTTATTTTTTAAAATATGTGTTATAGGCTAATTATCCTTTATTCACTAAGGATTCCCAGATCCTGGTGCTCCTGCCCTGGGCCTCCAGGACACTGCCCTGCCTCTTGCATCTAATTAAGTTGTGAGCAGGTATCTAGATGCAGATTGCCACTTCTCCCCTGTGCTCCTTCTTAGAAGAGAGCTGTAGCTTCAAAAGGAAGCAAAGCAGAGCAGTTGGCACCGAATAAGTACCTTGATCCTCCAAAAACACATATACTATGCAAAATGAGTCATTCGGTATATCCAAGAATTTGTTTTGGCCAGGACTATGTGCTCTAGGCACATACCTCCATGGTGGCTAGGGCCAAGAGGCTCTAAATGGTCATGGCTGATTAAGGAGTGTCTGCTATACCTTGCAGCTTAGAAAGTTGCAGAGTTGGGTGCCAGACCTGTGTCTCCTGTTGTGTCTTCCCAGGTGCACACTCCTTTCCAAACGTATTCTGTAGAGGTAAAGTTTCACACATTATTACCGAGGAGAAAGAATTACGTAAGAGAGAAATCTGCCCCCCCCCCCCACACACACACATATGCACACACATGTAGGCGTTTTCATTGCTCCAAAAAAATGCTTCGAAAGGTGAGGCTGGCCCGGAGATGCTGGCGACCTGGTAGCAGAGTCCCAAGTGTGGTTTATGGTAAAGGAGTGTGTTGAAAAGGTCTTCAAAGAGAAGGTGTTATCTTTTAGCTTCTTGAGAAGGAAGAGGACAGAGAGCGAGAGGCCAAGCTCTGGGCTCTAGAGGTACCTAATGGACAAACAGAAGGAAGTAGACAGAGATGTGTAAGGGAGGTCCACGGGTCCCCTAGGGTCTGGACAGGGTGCTGCCAGGGAACAGTAGAGCATGATGGAAGTCGTTACTGTTGCCTTTTGCTTCCCACTGAGGTACTTGGAATGTCCCCAGTCGGGGACAGCGCAGTGAGGAGCTGCAGAGCTGGCTTTCCAGGGCCCCCGGCTCTTCCTACTCCATGCCATCACGGCCTTCTGGGGATAACCAGCGTTGGGACTCTGAGGACTGTGGAGGTGGAGAATAAATCGGTCGTGTTTCCTCTTCCAGCTTGAAATCCAGTGTAATCTGGTGTTAGAACAGTAGCCAGAGAGGTCCCTGCACAGCCATGCGGACCTTCTCAGAAGATACCAACCTCCATTGATCACATCAGGCCATATTGCTATCTCCACCAGGCAGCCATGGTTGTAATCCTATGTATGGTTCTTGAGGATTAATCTAACGCTTTATAAGAAAACCACTTCCTTGGCTTTTGGTCTAAGTGTTAAGTCGGAAGGCAGTGGTAGGGTGCCATTCCAACCCTCGTTTCGGTCTGATTCAGAAGCCCTTCCACTACAAAAAGGCTATCCTTGAGTCTTTATCTGCAAAATAAGATTTTATCTGTACCCTTTTGCTTAGTACTGACACAGTAATTGCTTCCTGCTTAGAAGAGCTCCATATAGATATTAAACAAAAATAATTTAGCAGCTGGGCAGTGGTGGCGCACACCTTTACTCTCAGCACTGGGAGGCAGAGTCAGGCGGATCTCTGTGAGTTCGAGGCCAGCCTGGGCTACAGAGCGAGTTCCAGGACAGGTACCAAAACTACATAGAGAAACCCTGTCTTGAAAAAACCACACACACACACACACACACACACACACACACACACACACACACTGATTTAGCCAGGTGTGGTGGCATATGTCTGTGGTTCCAGCTACTTTGAAAGGTGAGGCAAGAGATTTGCTTTTAACCCAGGAACAGGAGGGCAGTCTGAGGGACATAGTGAGACCCTGTCTTAAAAAGAAAAAAGCAGAGGAACTTAATGCAGAGATGGAGATGGGTAATTCTTCAGTGGTGCTTTCATTTCCCTAAGCGGTGAACACATTTAATGGGCACACTAAGTCTAAAGTATGGAAATGGGTCGTCACATTTGCTTACTGGTATGCACAGTTGAGTCCTGCATGCTCAGAAGAGTTCTTTCTGGCCCATTTGCTCTAATTTTTCTAGCGCATAGTAGGTCTTCTGTTGTCTCAGTATTCTCTACCGGGGCTTGAGAGAAGCCGGAAGCCTCAGGAAGAGGTGGATTTCTAATTCTTTTCTTCTCTGCCATAGTAATGAGTCCTTGTGTGCCAAGCACAGCACACAGGGGAAATGGGGTCTCCTTAAATGGCATCTGAGTTGATTGCAAGCCATGCGTCTAAGTAACATTTTCCTGATGGCAGTTGGAGCTATCTAAACAGCATGGAGGAAGGTTGACAGGGAAGACGATTTCAATGCCTTCCTTTGAAATATCACTTGCTTCTAAATCCCCAAATTCGTGAGGTTTTGCACATCAGGTCGTTAATCACCCTGAACGTATAACTCCCGTGTCTCACATCCCCCGTGCACCATCCAGGTTGGACAGACGGTAGGGCTGCTCTCGAGAACCTTGGTTGGGTTTGGCCGGCCCATCGGATCATCAGCTGCTTTTTTCACTGCCTCTTCTCGGTTCTGTTCAAGATGGAAGAGGACCACCTCTACGCACTGCGGTGGAAAGAGCTGGAGATGCACAGCCTGGCCTTGCAGAACACCCTCCACAAGCGAACCTGGAGCGACGAGAAGAACCTGCTGCAGCAGGAGCTGCGGTCCCTGAGGCAGAACATCTTCCTCTTCTACGTCAAGCTCAGGTGGTTGCTGAAGCACTGGCGGCAGGCAAGCAGATGGAGGACGGAGGAGAGGACCTCAAGGAGGTAATGCCTCCCACCCACGCAGCCCGTGGAATTGGTGGCTGCTGTGTTCCTGACACCCCCACACCACTCTGCCACCCACCCAGTGTGACCTCTTGTGTCATTTATCCTTCGGGGTCGAGCCAAGCCATGGAAACAGAGTTGGCCTATCCCAGCATGCACGAGTGCCACACTTGGACTCAAGTCTAAGTGCTCTAAGGTTTTTCTTTCTTTCTTTCTTTCTTTCTTTCTTTTCTTTCTTTCTTTCTTTTCTTTCTTTCTTTCTTTCTTTCTTTCTTTTCTTTCTTCTTTCCTTCCTTCCTTCCTTCCTTCCTTCCTTCCTTCCTTCCTCCCTTCCTTCCTTCCTTCCTTCCTTTCTTTCTTTCTTTTTCTTCTGATTTTTCGAGACAGGGTTTCTCTGTAGCTTTGGAGACTGTCCTGGACTAGCTCTGTAGACCAGGCTGGTCTCGAACTCACCGAGATCCACCTGCCTCTGCTCCCGAGTAGGTCTTTCTTTAATTGCACCCTGGAGCGGTTTTGCTCACTCCTTCCTTTGTCGTGGATGGATAGAAATCCTTAAAGTCATCATCATCCCGAGGTCTTCACTACCTCATTCAAACTCACTGGTTTATACAAGCTGGTGCACAAATGTTTCCTGTCCTTGCACGTCCCCACATGCTGGAGCCTGTCCCTCCAGCTCTGTAAGGATCTCTTCTGAGCCTCGCGTGGGTCACTTTGTGTATGCTTACACATGTCATAGCATGCATACGGAGGTGAGAAGACAGCTCGAAGGAACTATCTCTCTTTCCATCACGTGGGTCTCAGTGAGTTCATGTCTTTGGCCTGGGCTCCAGTATGTGTCCATGTTTACCCATGTGTCTCAGTTCCAAGACGTAGAGAGCGGGGTTTGTTGCTTTCTATTTAGTTTTGTTTGTTTGGTGTTCCAGTGTCTTACCTGCTTGTAGATCTTGTGCACCATGTGTGGGCCTGGGGCCTGGGCCTGCAGAACCAGAAGGGAGTGTCAGATCCCTCTGGAACTGGAGTTAATAGATGGTTGTGAGGGCTGGTCGTGCCGGGAACTAAACCCAGGTCCCTCTCTGTACAAGAGCAGCCAGGGTTCTTAGTTCCTGAGCCATCCTCCTGCCCCTTAGGTTTTTTTGTTTTGTTTTGTTTTTTGAAGCCGCATCTTTGTATGTGGCCTAGGCTGGCTTTCTACACAGAAGTTCTTGTACCTCAGCCTCCTGACTGCTGAGGTTGCCGGTGTGGGCTGCCGTGCTTAGCACTGACCAAGTCCGAGCGCCCCGTGGCTTTGCGTGTCCTGTTCCTCAGTCTCGCTTTCTGTCACAGTTCGGTCACACGCAGCGTGGGCAGCCAGTGCAGTCACACAAGCTACTAACTCTGCTGCTCCTGCACTGTGAGTGCTCGGCGCCCATTGAGCTGCTGAAGTCTTTTGTCTGCCCTTTTCAGTGACCCTGCGCATGGTAATTCTCTTTCCTCAGATTGAAGAACATCTTTAAAAGTTTATTCAACCAGGTTCCCGGGGTCCATGACAGGGAAACACATTGTTCGGCCAGGCCGAGATACGGTTGTGAGGTTTCTTGTTGATCAATACCCTGGAATTCCTCCTCCTGCCACTGTGAGCAAACGTAATCTACAAAGCATAAAGCTTGTCATTAATCGTTTCTTACATGTCAAGCACCTTTGCTGCCTAAGGGAAAGAAGTGTGGTTAAGTAAAGCTAGCATCTGAGGGAAATGACTGAGGACCAGATCACCTGCAAGGTGAGCAGTTACCCGACAGGCCACACACACAGTTCCAGTGTGAGGAGGAGTTTGGTCTCACACAAAGGCTCGTCTTGGCTACTCTCATAATGAGACTCGATTGCAGGGGAAAAGTCAGTCTGTAGAACAAAAGAATATGAGCCAAGTTATGATCTTGTATGCTGCTTTCAGAGTGAACAGCCAGACAATGTGCCTGGGTTTGCGGAGCTCGGCGTCCAGGGGGGTCACCAGACAGATGGAACAGACCAAGAGGATGCTGACGAGGCTGCGGCCTTCCCATGGGAGAGCATGCCCCACACTCCCCGGTATACATCGGTGAACATGGATCACGGCTGCAGACTGCAGATGGGGGACCACTCAACAGGCAGGTGGGTGCCTAGCTCTAAGCCCAGCATTCTATACAGCTGGAGGAGACTTCTAGGCCCTGTTTCTATAAGGAGAAATCCACGGAGTCTGTTTAAAGGGCAAAGAATTTATTAAGGGGAAGAACTCACTTGACACGGATTCTGGAACGCTGTTCCGGCCACCTGGATCAGTCTTGCATCCAAGTCTCTCACATCCAAGTCTCGCGAGGGATTGAAGAGGGAGCTGCCTACGTGCTTCTTAGGTCTTAAGAGTCTCGGAGAGGCCACGCCCCAGGGGCATGTACCTCAAGGTCATAGGTAGGTAGGACGGTTACCTGCTATATCTCTAGGGGTGGTGCTTCAAGGTCATAGACAGAACAGCTACCCACTACATGTATCTGTCATCTTATTCCAAATTGTTGATGTTCCTGGCTGCAGCAAAGTCCTCCGCTGACGTGACCACCTGTCGGTATTGGGGGATAGAGTTGGGGTGGCTAGAATCTTACTAGCTGTCAGGCTGCTCATCCGTTCACTCCAGTGTCAGCTCATCGATTCATTTGATTAACCCATAACTTAGGACCACTGTAAGATCAAATCTATTGAGTATGTGCGTCCTTGGATCTGGAAAACTGGTCTCAGAAGGAAGATATTCATTAGACAGACTTCTAAGAAGAGAGAATACTCACTTTTGTCATAGCCAGGAAGCAACCTTCTTGGTTAGTATTTAACTGAATAGTCTTTGCCAACAGCACTGAATTGGTAACCTAGTTGATAGGGAAAAATAAAGAAGTACTTGTTTAAATTCCCATCATGCACGAAGTATTTCGTGTTTCTCTTGGGCCACTTAAAACACACACCCAAATGAAAATACATGGTGACACTTTGAAAAAAAAAATCATAGCATGTGTAAAGAGTGGGGTTTAAATGTTACTAAATGTCTGCTGACAGTGAGTCTTGCTGACAAACCCTGAAGACCAACCCCCCCACACACAAACCCACTATTGATAACATAAACTTCATTATTTTTATTTATTTATTTTTGCATTCCTCTAACAAAGTGGCGACTCTATGTGATTTGGAGACTTGAGATCCTGAGGTGGCTCTCGGAGTTCTTTCTGAGCTTACGCGGCTTCTCAGAGAGCTCGTGCAGAAAGCCTGGAGTCCCCACCCGGCTGCCTGCTTGCTGGTGTAAGGGTGCGGGTTTTGGCACCGGGCACGGCCCAGCCTTCCAGCCACAGCTATTCTGGATTACTCCTGCTGTGTGTTCAGCAGCTGCTGCTTCTCACCTGTCCAAAGTGGTGTGTGTCAAGTGGGAGATGGCTGTCACCAGGCCCTCAGTGCGGATTCCAATGAGAAAGTGGTGCCTTTTCGAGGGCAGGCTGGGGGGATATTACTTTCTCTTCATATACAAGTCAGAACAGTTGTCTATACCCCACCCACCTTCATTTTCCCTGAACAATGTGACTCAGGATGAAGATAATAACTTTCAAAGGAGCCTCTCCTCGGAGTCATCAGGAAGTGCGTCAGTGTGCCAGAATCCCTGGGGAGATCTGAGGTCATGGAATAAGTTTTCCAGCAGTGATCTAGTTAGAAACTAGAACGTTACAAATTATGAATAAAGCTTTAAAATGTAGGCATTTTATTGTTTTGAAAAGAGGTATTGTCGGACCTCTGCGGTAGTGTCTGTGATTGACTCCAATCAATAGACAGAAACCTGCCACAACCAAGACCATGCGGTGGGCATTTCCCAAGAGTGCATCCAAATGCTTTGGAAAGGGGAAGAGATGCAACACATCTGGTTTTCCAAATAGTCATGGAAAATGTTACCCTGGGGGGCGAAAAAATAATGTAAAGTCACTCAGCCGGAACCACCCATCAGAGTGTTTGAATGTTTATCTCCCCTTGCTTGCCGTGGTTACTCTTAAAAGTAGGGCAGACATGTGAGTTTCTTCTGCAGACAGTGTGCTGGAGGATGGGCTGACGGAGGGAGTGCGCATGTCAGAATCAGGTCTGCATCTCACTGAATCTGCCAGCCCGCA